>NW_025538784.1:0-16690 GCF_020615455.1 Coregonus clupeaformis | reverse complement strand
TGCGCTTAGGGACATTGTACATATTGAACTCGTCATTACATCTGGTTGGCAAAAGCATGTGAATGGTTTGGCTTATCTGGGGTATGGTGTATGAAACGGTGGGAGCATGTTTATATAGTTGTAAGTATGTTGAAGAGAGGGAAGATTAAGTGTAGGGTCATTGAGGTTGGGTCATTGAGGTGTGGACGGGGTTGGGGGGTTGGGGGGTTGGAAGGGATTCTGGGGATGGGGAGGGTCTATTAGAAGGTAGTGGCTCTTTTTTATTTTCTCGGAAGTACAGAGTTAGGTGGTGAGGATTTTAGGAATGACTGCCGTTTATATCATAGAAGAAGAAGAAGAAGACTACTTGACTGGCTGAGAAAATTGAAGTTGTCACGAATCTGCCTGAATCTACTAGATTTGATGTACTAGCAACACATAAGGTAGGCGAGAGTCGGAGACGGAGATGATGGTCAGTGCGACAACTCAACAGAGAAAAGAACAACGGATTGGGAGTATGCATGCTAGTCCAACAAAAACTGCAAAGACTCCGCACTCCATTATCTTGATGTGATATGTGGGAGCCCGCTTTGTTCACAATGGTGGATGTAGAGGCATACGGTTGAGAGAACGGTGGTGGAGTGTTTCCAGAGAGTTATTTTGGGGTCTAAACTGGCAGAAAACCTTTCGATTTGTCACACGTCAACTGTCCTGCCAGGTACCAACGCTGAGTCCTCATGTTTTCCTGGGAGATGCAGCTTTCCCCTACATGAGAACCTCATGCGCCCATATTTAGGTATGTTGATAATAGAATGTTAGAATCAATTTTAACTTTTTCCTGTTTATAATGTTTCCTTGTTACTATACATGTATGCACCTCTATATGAGAAATGCCATTTAATCAAGGCTTTTGGAGATATGGTTTCCTGCGAAAATGGTAGGTGTTATTTTTGTTGACCAAATAGGCTAGTAATTTTATATCTGAAATATATTATCTTGTACCCTCTCATTCACAGGTGTCCATCTCTAATGAAGCTGGGGCGTACCTACAACTACCACCACTCTCGTTGTCGGGAGTCCAAGAGAATGCATTCGACATCATGTCTACAAGGATGAGTATTCTTGGTCTTGCCAATCTAGTTTATCCATTTACATTTACATTTGAGTCATTTAGCAGATGCTTTTATCCAGAGTGACTTACAGTACAGTATCTTTCATTTTAAGATAGATAGGTGTGATAACCACATATCACAGTCATAGTTAGTACAATTTTTCCTCAATAAAGTAGCTATCGGCAAAGTCAGAGCTCAGTAATTTCATTTGTATTTTTTAAGTACCTGAAAAGGCTAAGGACATTGTGAAGGCATGTGGCCCTCCACAACTACCTGTCCTCCACGGATGAAGCTCATGAGCCGAATGCAAGATCCCGTGCCTCCCGCTTTGCCGACACACCCCTCCCTTCTGGCAACTACAAACCTGGAAAGTGGAAGAGGGTTGTGGCAGAGGACAACAAGAGCCAGGGAGACTCTCTCTGTGCCAGGGCGACATTGGCTTGCAAGTGAAACAAGAAACAAGCTCAGGGACTTCTTCCTCTCCCCCTTGATGTGCCATGGCAGGAAGACATGGTTAGGAGAGAACAACTCAACCTAAGGCCAGCCAATCATGCCGAATAGGCCTTTGTTTGGACTGCTCACACACACACCCATTGATGGACGCAAACAGTTCTTTATGTGTGCATTGTGAACCAAAATACTTGTACAGAAATGTAGCATTTTAATCTTGTTCATAAATGAAACTTGATTCTATGTTGTCTCAGTGTGCATTAATTTAGATTAGATTGAACTACACCACACAAGTAGAAAGCCTGTACAGTCTGTAGCACACAGCTCTACTCAACTGTGTCAGCACTTGATGTTCAAATACAATGCATTGAAACACCTTGTATTGAGATGAAGAAAACGCCAACAAACAGAGCTTTTTTCAGCACACAAAAATTAACCATTATTCGCCTCTGGGCTCTGAAAGTAAACCAAAAATACAATACAACATTGTCTAAGAACAGACATGTAAACAACACGTGTCAATGAAATATAATTAAATTGTCAGACAATAAATCAAATTATTTGTACAATAGTACAAATGTGTCCCTGCGAAAAACAGACATGTAAACAACAAAAAAAGTGTCCACGGAATAAAATGAAAGGGTCTAGTGTCCGAACAACAGAACAAGTTGTTCATTTCACTGTGGTCCCAGTCGTTCGGTTCATATCCTCTTGAAGTCATGCAGCTGGGGGATCAAATTCCTCCCGGAGTTTTGGCGACGACAGTTGATCCATGAAATCTGCTATAGGTGCCAGGGCCCTGTGGAGAGGAGGAGAAGAAGGGGGAAATTAGAGGAGTGTCTGTAGCGAACAATGTGCATGAGTGAGGAGGAGGAAAGAGGACAACAGAATATGGGAGAGGGATCAGAGTAAAGGAGGAGAGTCTGAAATGATTTACCTCTGGGACAAGCTGGTACTTACATGACGTTCTCCAGATCTTGAGATCTGTCTTCAGTCATTGGAATGCCGTAGCAAGTGATGTGTCAAGGGATGAGTTTTCAGCTCTTTCTCCTTCTTCTCACACCCTGCTACTACTACTGCTGCCTGTGGCATTGGTGAGAGCAAGCCAGTGGAGTAGGTCTTAGAGGGGTGGACCCAGGATAGAGCTTCCCAGGTCATGCATGGAGTTGTTTCCATTCCACTGCAGCTCAGTGCGGCAGATGGGCTGGGGGCTGATACCAGTCAGTACTGGGGGCAGAGGCAGTGCTGGGGGCAGTGAACAGGCAGTGCTGGGGCGCAGAGAACAAAGTCTGGTGCTGTCCCCATTCACTGGTGTTTGTACATTGAAAAATAAAAAAAGTAGAGGGCTATGAGAACACATATCCAAACGATCCAAAACAATCAATGAGAAAACATATCAAATATCATTAACCAAGACTACAATAGACTATAATGTTGCAAACAACTCTGCTAAACGTTTGCAACATTTTAACTAGCTGGACCTTGCTACGAACTTTGACTTCGTGTTACCAACGGGGAAGCTTATGATTTTCTTTCTCTGACAAGATTATGTTTGATCAATAAGTTATAAAGACCTTTAGTTTAGTTGATTTGGCTTCCTTTCTCTGCACAAGTATGTTGCTAGACTAGCTAGCCAGCCAAGTATCTGGTGCTAGCTGACTAGCTATTGTTACAAACATGGCTACTGTCTTCGTCGACTACAGTAAAACATACTCTGGTGAAGATGGCATGTTGCTTTCATCTTCCTACTGCTTTACGTGTCCGAACAAGCCAGGAAAGCCGCAGCAACATTTCTGGAGTAGCCTTTCCACCGGCATCTCTACTGCCGTTGGTTATTTTCTTCACCCAACTTTTTTCTAACAAGTGATTGGGTCGGACTCCGCAATCTCCCTCCATGAATTGGCCTTTCACATGCTAGTCTTTATATAATGCATGGCTAGAATCGTAGAGGTGCAGGTACTTCCACATTGAGTTTCAGGCTGATTCGAGAAGAAGAAGAAACTCGCATCACCTCAGCTGAACAATCACAGACGAAGGCGTAGACTTTGGCTTTCGAACCGGCTTGCATCAAGACATTTAAGGGTGCACGAACAGCCGAAAAAAACCTTGCAAGACCAAAACGTCTCAAAATGTAAGAATATATGCATTAACTATTCAGAAAATGTTTCAGATGGGTAGCATGCGGACGCCTTTTGTGTGGAAGGTTTAACAAAGGAGTTCAGATTCACAGTCCTGTCACCTATCTGTCAGCCTGTGTTTTTCAAGGTTGGTGCTCCCCAGACAGGCAGACACACATGCACGTACGTGCACACATACACACACACACACATGTTTATTATACTATCCTTGTGAACACCAAACAATTTTCCTTATTTTACTATCCTTGCGAGGACGCTAAAACCAAAAGAACACACACTCACAGACACACACACACACACCCTCAAGCTCACCCAATCCTGAGTGATTCTCTCCACAGATGTAACATTTGAGCCAGTTTGCTACAGCATGAAAATAACCCTGCAGCAACAGGAAATGTGAATTATTGTGGATTATAATTAATGATTGTGGATAACAATTAATGGACACTTTGTAGGTATTAATAAATTTTCTCGTAGGGAAAAATCAAGTCTGAAATTTCAACGTGGAAATTACAAACTTCAGAAGCATTTTAAACCTCAAATACAGTACATGTTTTACATTTCCTCCATTGCAGGAAAGTTGTCCTGCAACAGGAAGATCAAATTAAGATCCTACATCTGTATATGCTGTCCTATAATTATTTTTAAATGTTGTATAGCAGCCTGAGACTTTAAGTGGTGACTCGTATCATACACTGTCATTTCAGATTCATCTGACAGAAATCAACATGATATTAAATATTGATCACTAGTTTTTTGAAGTACAATGATTTGACTGAAATGAATGCATCTGTCACGGTTCAGACAGACGACAAGAGGACCACAATTGCGCCACACCAGAAAGTTTATTTAAACTTAAGGGGAAAGGGATGTAGGGGAGTGAGTGAAGGCTCCAGGGGTTATCCCGTCCGATGTGCTGGGTCTGTGCCTCCCCCAGTGGCAGCCCGATGCGTCCGATGACGCCGGTGGTTGGTGGTCCAGAAGTCCTGGGGGGAGGAAACACAGACACAACGGGGCGGATGAAAACAGGCAGAAGTACAGTTCAAGGGGAAATCCAAATACGTTGTAGCAAGGCAGAAGGCTGGTCAGAGTTACCGGGGTCGAAGAGTAGTCAGGAGTCGTAATGGCAGGAAGCAGGTCTGGTTCTCCTGGGGCAGAAGAGTATCCAGGAATCAGGCAGGTCCGGGGTCACAAAACAGGGGTGAGCTAAAGCGCGAGCACACAGGTTCCGGGGTGTGAGCTTTGCAGACGATCTGACAAAGGAGAGCTGAAAGACAGGGCTATAAATACTGGGAGAGGGTTAGTGGGTAATGCAGCGCAGCTGGCAGAGTAATTAGAGCCGAGCAGAGCAGGGACAGGTGGAGCTAGGGTTAGGCTGAGTAGAGAGAGAGTGGTGAGCAGAGTGGAAACAACTTAAGGTGGTAACCCAGTGGAGTGAGAGGGCTCATGACAGAACCCCCCAAGGGACGGCCCCAGAAGTCCCAAGAGCAACACCACGCGGGCGGAGGAGGAGCCGGAGGAGGGCTAGAACTCCTCCGAACGGTCCGAGCGAACGTCCTCATCCTCGGAGGAAGCCGGAGGGCCGTGGTCGGGAGATGGGACAGGTCCCGAGACAGGATCAGGCACAGGACAGGAAGCCGAGCGGGCAGGACGGTTAGGGATCCTCTGGGGCGGCCCACGGATTGCAGGTTGATCAGGATGCGGTGGGAAAGCGGTGATGAGAGTCCTATCCACAATCCGACTAGCTGGCACCCAGGTCCTTTCCTCAGGTCCATAGCCCTCCCAGTCAATGAGGTACTGGGAGACCCCTACCCTTCCGTCTGGACCGAAGCAGGCGGCGGACGGTGTAAACCAGACCACCATCGACGAGCCGTGGAGGAGGGAGGACAAGGCGCAGCAGGGACCAGCGGACTCTCATGGACGGGCTTAATCTTAGACACATGGAAAGTGGGGTGCACCCTCAGGTAGGCAGTTGGAGCCGGACAGCAGTTGGGCTAATCACTCTTATGATAGGGAATGGGCCAATGAACCGAGGTGCCAGCTTCTGCGACTCCACCCTGAGTGGCAGGTTCTTCGATGACAACCACACCCTTTGACCAACATGGTAGGTGGGGAGCAGGAATTCTCCGACGGTTGGCCCCGGTAGTGTAGCTGGCAACGGATCTGAGGAGTGTGGCTCTAGCTTTGTTAAACACCTCTCTGAGACCATGGTAGCATTCTGGGACATTGGAGAGGTCAGGAGCGGAGTTAGTAGGTACTGGCCGAGGGTAGTGCGGCAGCAAGCAGGCAGGTTCGGGTGGCAGTCCTCTCCCCACTCCCTGATCACCCCGGTCACCCAGTCGAGCTGAGGGGTTGTGCCGGCGGAGCCATGGGTAACCCAGGATGAGGGGTTGGCCTGGAGAGGGGGAGCAGGTGAAACTGGATAGTTTCTTGATGGTTTCCGGACAGACCCATCGAGAACGGGGCCGTGACATGAGTGACCGATCCGAGTAAGTGTCCGTCCAGTGCCCGGGCAGGAATAGGAGGTGTCAAACGGAGGTTCTCCAGTCCCAGTTGGCGTGCCAGCTTGATGTCCATTATGTTGGCTTCGCGCCAGAATCCACCAGAGCAGCCAGGGTGTGAGTTGAGTCAGAGAGGCGGAGGTGAACTTGCAGCAGGGGTTTGCGGTCGGAGGACTGGATGGTCATTGAACTCAACCGGACTCCCCCTATGCCCGGTGAGCTTCGCCCTTTAGAGGGCAGGTTACCACACGATGTCCGTCACCTCCACAATAGAGGCAGAGGTTTGAGGTGAAGCTGCCGCTGGCGCCTCTGCAGGAGTGAGAGAGGCTCGCCCAATCTCCATAGGCTCAGACTGATCAAGCTGACCTGGGTGAGTGGCAGTAGATGACAGGAACCCAGTCGGATCTCTCCGAATGCCGGTAGTAGGTGGACCTTGGCGCCCTCTCTCACGACGACGGGTCTGTATCCTTCTGTCGATCCTGACAGTCAGTGCGATGGCTTCATCAAGAGTGGAAGGCAGTTCCTGGGAGACCAACTCGTCCTTGATATAGTCAGCCAAACTATGGAAGAACGCGTCCACCAACGATGGTGTGTTCCAAGAACTTCGTCTAGCCAGGGTTCGAAGTCGATGGAATGGTCTGCGACTGTACGTCTGCCTTGTCGAATACTGAACAGTTCACGAGACGCCTCTGCGGTTGGTGAATCCAGGTCAAACACCTTCAGCATCTCCTCAGCAAACAGGTCGAAGGTTGCACATGCGGGGTTTGACGTTCGAACTCTGCTGTTCCCAGAGTTCGAGCTCGGCCCGTCAGGTGAGTGATGGCATACCCAACCTTAGCCCCCTCCGTGGCGAAGGTCCTTGGCTGCAAGGAGAACTGAAGTCGGCAGCTAGTCAGGAATGGCCGGACCTGGGTAGAATCGCCGATGAACCGCTCGGGGTTTCCAATCTTGGGTTCCGACAGCGGCTGCAATGACCGGGGCAGGTAACTCGGGGCAGGGGCTGGTGGGCAGACTGGCTGGGGTCAGGTTGGTGAGGAGTTGAATGATCATGGCGAGTTGTTGTGCTGCTGCTGGGACTGCTGCTGGTGCTGCTGGAACTGCTGATGCTGTTGGTAGCCGGCCTGAAGCAGAGAGGTGATGTCGCCGCTCATGCGGCTAGCTCTCTCTCAGTGTGTTCCAGGCGTAGCATGGCGGTGGGTTGCTCAGGTTCTTCGGTTTCCATGTCGGGGGAAGTGTGCGCTGAGTCCATAATGGTCAGATCGCACTGTCACGGTTCAGACAGACGACAAGAGGACCACAATTGCGTCACACCAGAAAGTTTATTTAAACTTAAGGGGAAAGGGATGTAGGGAGTGAGTGAAGGCTCCAGGGTTATCCCGTCCGATGTGCTGGGTCTGTGCCTCCCCCAGTGGCAGCGATGCGTCCGATGACGCCGGTGGTTGGTGGTCCAGAAGTCCTGGGGGGAGGAAACACAGACACAACGGGGCGGATGAAAACAGGCAGAAGTACAGTTCAAGGGAAATCCAAATACGTTGTAGCAAGGCAGAAGGCTGGTCAGAGTTACCGGGGTCGAAGAGTAGTCAGGAGTCGTAATGGCAGGAAGCAGGTCTGGTTCTGCTGGGGCAGAAGAGTATCCAGGAATCAGGCAGGTCCGGGGGTCACAAAACAGGGGTGAGCCAAAGCGCGAGCACACAGGTTCCGGGTGTGAGCTTTGCAGACGATCTGACAAAGGAGAGCTGAAAGACAGGGCTATAAATACTGGGAGAGGTTAGTGGGTAATGCAGCGCAGCTGGCAGAGTAATTAGAGCCGAGCAGAGCAGGGACAGGTGGAGCTAGTTAGGCTGAGTAGAGAGAGTGGTGAGCAGAGTGGAAACAACTTAAGGTGGTAACCCAGTGGAGTGAGAGGGCTCATGACAGCATCTTGCTTGGCCCCTCCCCCTTCTCTCTCTCGCTCTCTCTCTCCTCCCTTTCAAAACTCTACCCACATGTACATATTACCTCAACTACCTCAACTAGCCGTGTGCCCCCGCACATTGACTCTGCAACGGTACCCCCCTGTATATATAGCCTCCCTACTGTCACTTTATTTTACTTCTGCTCTTTTTTTTCTCAACACTTTTTTTTGTTGTTGTTTTATTTTTATAATTTTTATAATTTAAAATAAATGCACTGTTGGTTAAGGGCTGTAAGTAAGCATTTCACTGTAATGTCTGCACCTGTTGTATTCGCGCATGTGACCAATACAATTTGATTTGATTTGATTTGGTTTTGATTTCTCTTTTCTCTTTCTCCCTCCCTCCCTCCCTCCCTCCCTCCCTCCCTCCCTCCCTCCCTCCCTCTCTCTCCCTGCCTCTCCCCTCTCTCTCTCTCCCTCTCCCTCCCTCCCTCTCTCTCTCCCACCCTCTCCCTCCCTTTCCCTCTCCCTCCCTTTCTCTCCCTCCTCCCTCTCACTCTCTCTCCTCCCTGCCTCTCCCTCTCCCCCCTCTCTCGCTCTCCCTATCTCTCCCTCCCTCTCCCTCCCTCCCTCCCTCCCTCCCTCCCCCTCCCTCTCGCGATGGGCAGTAGTTAGTAAACAAAACAACATTGTGGGTTTGATTGGATATCCATCCTCAGGGCTGCATCCCTCCCTGCTCCCTGCTCCAGCCTCCCACTGCAGCAGCATGACCATCTTTCTATGGGAGGCTCAGATGCTGACAACACTGTAATTGCAAATCACCCTGAGCACAGAACCCTATTATATCTGTTGCAAATTATTAGACAAAAAAAATCTCCTTGCGTTAATTACAGAGCAAGATCATGAGAAAACTGCTAGTAAAGAATATTGTGTTTGAGCGTGTGCGTGAGTGAGGGCTGTTCGTGCTGTTTGTGCGTACATGTTGCGTGTGCTAATGCGTGGGTGTGTGTGCTTGTGTCGGTGTCTGTATGTACATGCTCTTTCACTTTCCCTCTGTCTATTGATTTAATCATCAGTGCCTTTGTTACGGTCCTTAACAAAACACCTCTATTGTCTTGCATCAGAGCAGCCTGTTCTTTGTTTGCTTCGCGCGCCACGGCCTGAATATTCTTCTCTGGATGCATGTATAACCCATTCCTCTCCTAAAAGAAAAAGAAAACTATAATATGCATGAACGGCCAGGAGTCTTTATGAATTTATAAAATGTTTGCACATCTCTTAGCTCCCACTGTCTGTGTGTGCGTGTGTGTGTGTGTGTGTGTGTGTGTGTGTGCGTAAGCGCTTTGCGTGAGTGGAAGCCAGAAACAGGAGATGGAGAAGGCTGTCCGATCAAAAAAACATTTTTGACGAATGGGTTAAATAATATGCTACTTGTATAGATAATCCTCTAAGGAAACCAATGGTCGAAACCTCATGTCTCTATCATCAGTTTTTATCCTTGAAGGATGGACAAAATTAGAGCGAGAAGAAAATCTGGAAAATAGCTAGGCTGGATGCTGTGCGAGAATTAAGGCTACCTGACAGACTTACCATTGAACTCGACATCTTTCTTATCAAATCCGGAGGACATAAAACAATATAGAGGTACATAAAGGTAAAAAAGAGACATGACATGTAGTATTTTCATGTTTTAGTATACACTGTTCATATTAAAGGTGCTACAAATAGGATTTTTTTTAAATTATTGCATTGTAATTTCAGAAAAAAATCCATAATACAGTTGAATCAGGAAGTTTACATTTGTGGAGTGGTTGAAAAACGAGTTTTAATGACTCCAACCTAAGTGTATGTAAACTTCCGACTAACTGTATATCTGCCACTAATAGTAAAGCTGTGTTCGAATACTCACACCTACCGCACTAACCGTACTATTTGTGACATAAATTGGTATATAGTATGGATATAGTTAGTATGCCAAAAGTTCCCAGATGTCGTACTACATTCGCCAAAATACGAAGTATACAAACAGTGGACAGTATTTCTGTACTTTTAGAGCCCATAATGCAATTCTTCAAAATGGGCGTAGCTCACATCATTTTCAGATTTGAAGAAAATGGCGGAAAGTTTGCAGCTGAAGTCCAACCACAGCGGATACAAATTCATTGCTTTAACTAATTATGACAAAATGTTAAGAAAATGTTGAGCAATGTAATAAAGTAATGACTTTTCAAATAAGTTACCTTACACGTTATGTTGGCTGACAATTTGTTAGCTATGCTATCCTTACGAACCACATAGCATATCATTACAGCAGTATGTACTGGTATGTAGCTAGCTACCTACCTAACGTTAGTTGGCTACTAATACATCAAACTTGTCAGTATATTAACTATATGCTAACTAACTACCCAACGCTTTATTGACTTGATTATTCCCGTCATTCTTAGCTAAGTGGTATAGTTATTGTGCGTTCTCAATGGACATTCTGGTGCTTTAGAAATTCGCTCTGGCTATCTACTCTGATTTCAGAGCACTCTTGTCTGTGTACCAGAGCGCAGAATAAGTGATTCATTTACGAACGGTCCACCCGTTGAATATGGCGATGGTCAGTAAACGTCGGCAAAAACGTTATTAAATTGTTGCCAGCAGCACAGTTACAGTCACCAATGCTCTGGATAACATGAAAACTGCCTAACCAGCTCTGCTAAGGCGAGTAAAATGGTCAGAGTGAGTGTTCTCTCATTTGTGTCTGAATTAGCTAGCCAGTTAGCTTGGGTGCTTGACTGCCGTTGTAAGGCAGAACGCTCAAATCAACCCTACTCCTCCGCTAGAGCGTCCAGTGCGCGCTCTGAACTCTCCCCACAGCGAAACACTGAATTTATAAACGGACAATCTGACAACGCTAGAATTTACACGAATGCCCAGAGTGCACTCCAGATTGAATTTAAGAACACACCAGAAGTCGTCAAATGTCTAGCTAGTAATGTGTTATGCTAACAAGCTAGCAAGAGCATCAACTTCGGTGACAGGGCGAAGCAGCTAGTACGCTCAACTGAAAGGATACCGTTTCGTTTACAGTAGATACTAAAATGAAATTATAGTATGTAGTATATACTCATTAAGTATGTAGTATACAGTATGTTAAGTGTGGGTATTCAACACAGCAATTGTGTTTCACAGTATTACTTACCCGCCGGTGTTGTGATTGGCTGTGATATTTGCCTATTGATTTCTTCCGCTGGAGCGGCATCTGTTGTCAAACTGGGAAAGCTGTTCTGACTGTGGCTGTGTTATCAAGTGGAAATCGCTAATTTCCTGGTTGCTAGAATTCCACACTGTTCACTCAATTTCAGTTTATGTGAGAAAACAAGCACTAAATAGTGTAGGGAATCGCTGTCCATCTAAATCGCTGTGAAATATATTTATCAATAACAAAACAAAAAATATCGTTTTTCACAGCTGTTTGAGCTGGTGGACCAAAACTGAAAGTAACTTTCATTTTGGTCCACCAGCCAAACAGCTGAAAAAACGATATTTTTGGTTATTTAAAATATATTTCACAGCATTCACCCCCCCACCCCTATAAATAACTGGGCTCCTAGCATCACTCCTCCAGACTCTTCCCAAAGGCTACAAGGGAACTGACAGCTGGACTAGCATAGTCCCTAGCTCAGGGAACTGTGGTAACGAGTAACCTTCATTATATTTCGCTTGAGGGACTATGCTAGTCATAAATGGGATGACAATAACAGAGTAAGTCGGTTCTCGTAAGACACAGCCTAGAGCAACACATCACTATGGTGCTCGAGGCAGTACCCGGCCCAACCACAGGTTACTTTGTTGGGAGGAAGGGTAGCACAAAGCACAGCTGAACTCACACTGTGAGGATCAACCACAGTCACCTGGTAAAATCTTGAAAAGGTACTGGGGATGCTCCAGCTGGCAGCCCATATGTCAAAGAGGGGGCTGCCTTAAGCAGTGCCCAGGAGGTGGTAACTCCCCTGGTGGAGTGCGCTACCACAGAGGATGGGGCTGGGGGCCAGCTAGGCTATATGCTTACAGTATAGGGTCTACAATGAAATTTTGACAACCGTTGTTTTGAGAGAGGCTTATCCTGTACTCTGTCTCCAAAGTACACAAACATGATCAGACAACGGATCGCTTGAGTCCAAGCCTCCGTACATGTTTAGGATTAACATTATGATCCCCAGGGCATGGAGGTGGATAAGGCTGTTCGCACCATTTTGCTGTTCATGTGACCAAGGGGCAGGACCTTTTGTAGGAAGGCAAGATTAGGCCTAGACGATAACACTCATCACTAACAGACAAACCATGGAGCTCGCCAACCCTCTTGGTAGAGGTGATGGCCACTAGAAATGCTGTCTTAAGAGAGATGTTTCAAGTCTATAGTGTCTAACAGTTCGAAGGGCGGTCTGGATAGTACTCCAAGAACCAGATCCAAATTCCATTTGGGAATTGAGGGGCTCTTGAGGGTGTAATTGACGGACTCCTTAAAAATCCTGGCCATGGCGGGTGGCTGCCAAGCGGCCCATCCTACTCTTCATCACGACATGCTGAAATGGCTGCTGAATATACGTTAAAGTGTGGATGCAGCCCTGCCACTTGAACAAAGACCTCGACAACTGGAGCACAGTTCTTTTGCCGCAAGTTTCTGTTTGAGCCAGTTCCCTCCGATAGACTCTGCCCAGGCGTATCCCACCTGAAAGAAAATCCAGGGATCGCCATCTTGCCAGTGATCACATTGCATTCCTTGGACACAGTCAGCTTACTATACCTGTGTTCCTTGGGATGTAAACCTTGAGCATTGAACTACATCTGCAGGGTCTCAAGTGTAGGAGGCCGAATTGGGTCAGAAGAGAGGCTGCGGAGAGGAGACCCATCAGACTCTGACACTGAAGAACAGTCACCTTCTGGTCTTAAACAAAGGATTGAGGTGATCTACAATTTTCTGGGCTCCGCTCTTGGGTGAGGTGAGCCCTCATTACAGACGAGCAGTGGCTCCCGCTTGCCCACAAATTTCACAGTTTGAGTGGGGACCAGGTGGCTTGTTTGCATGGTCAACCTGAGGCCCAGCTCTGAGATGTGCTTCAGGAGGAGATGTTGTGTCTGCTGCTGCCTGTTCTCTTGAATGAGCACAGATGAGTCAATCATCTAGGTAATTCAGTACCAACATCCTCTGTGATGTTAGGGGGCTAGAGTGGCATCCATGCCTTTTGTGAACGTTCTTGGTGCTAAGGAGAGGCCGAAAGATTGCACTTGGTACTTGTACGCCATGCCGTTGAAAGCAAAGCACAGGAAATTCCTGTAAGCCAGGTGGATCGGTACATGGAAGTAGGCATCTTTTAAGTCGACAGTGCTGAACCACTGGCCTGGGCTAATAGCCTGTAGGATGCGGGATGGCGATAGCATCTTGAAGAGGAGTGTTTTCAAGCACCGGTTGAGCGGCCTCAAGTCCAAGATGGGGCAAGCTCTATAGAACCCACTGTGCTCTTCTGATGGTTTTGAGTTGTCTGATTGCATTCTTCTTCCCAGCAGGGGAGGCAATCTCCAGTTGGAGAGCTTATCTTTTCAGGGGGTTGGCTGTTGTAGTTGACCAAACCCCCTCTGAAAGGTGGTGGCCGCATCGAGAACTAGAGTTTGTACCGGCTGTAGTACTGTATCCAGCACCGAGGGGGACTCCACAAGCTTCTCCCACTTTGCCTGATGGGCGTGGGAGAAGGCAGCCGATGCGAGCCACACCCATCAGGACGACTGAGGGGCTCATCCTTCTACAGAGCAGAGGAACGGTGCTTGTTGTGACGCTGCCTGTGCTGGTGGTGGCGCCACTGCTGACAGGGAGCCTGTTGACGTGGCTGATCAGGGCGTGGCTGGTTTGGGGGAGGGCCCAAGCGGCCTTTCAAGGCAGAAGAGAGCTGAGGTCTAGACTGCAATGGTCTCTGGGTAGGGTAATACGGGCAGGGGGACCCATGAAAGACTGCAGGATCTCTCTGTCCTTCCGCAGCTTCGCCGTTTGGTCCAAAATGGCGTCCACACCAGGGCCAAAAACTTGGCCTGGGGTGATGGGGAGGTCCATAAAGGGTTACTTCACGGAGGCCGACATCTTTGTGTGTGAGAGCCAAAGCTGTCTGCGTTACGAGATGACCGTAGACAGGGGTTTTCCATTAGCACGTGACATCTCAGCATTTAAGAGGGAGTGGAGTGTGGACACCTGGAGTCATTTCAGCAGTCAGCTACAGGGTCATCGCGGTGGACAGGCGAGCTATCAGACCGTGTAGGTATGTCTGCAGCAGAGTGGTCGCATTCATAAGGCAAGCCACCATGGCCAAGGTCAGGAAGGTGTCCTTTAATTGGACGTCAGCAGCCTGGTCGAGGCCCGGAGGACAGTAGGGACTTACCAATGATCTCCTTGTCTGTGAGGACCATGGCCGCAACAATGGGGTCCATGACAGGGTACTGGTCCAGTCCCAACTCCTCGGGGGAAGCCATGAAGGTCCAAGGCTTACATTGGCTTGAGACATGGAACCTTGAGTTCAGCGAGCCCAAGTCTGACGCAGTTCCTTGGAGAACTTGGGGCACTGAGGTATGTACACTCTGCCCGAGCTGCTGTTAAGGTCTGGTTTAATATCCAGAGCTTTCAGAACCCTAGAGGGGAGCTCCTGAATACAGTGTGAACTGAAGAAGAGGGTGCTTCACTCTCAGCCCCCCTCTCCTGAGCTATGGATCGCTGACCCAGAACCGGCCTCAGTGGTCTCTTCGTCTAGGTCATTACCAGCAAAGATGGAGATAGCATCAGGATCCTGTCTTAAGTCTTCAATGGAGCCTGTCGGGCTGAGAGTGGAGCTGCTTAGACAGAGAGGCTGCCAGGCCTCCATCTCATCCAGAGTAGGTCCCCTGTCCTTCTGGACTGCTTGGTGGGCGGGCCCGGCGCTGAGGAGGGTTGTTTACGCTTGAGACCGCTCCCGGAGCCTCTAGCATTTGTCTCCCTCATCACAGCTAATCGTGCATCACATAGGCGTGGGCCAAGAGTAGCACAATAAATGCAGCTGAATGGGGCCTCCACAGCCTAAATGGTATGCTCTAAACCTAGGCACATCATACAGGTGGAATGGGCATCAGCCGAAGCCAATACTGCATTTATCGCAGTAGTATGGCATGGTGGATAATCTTCTCTCTGTTTGAACAAAAAGCAGAAATACAGATATGTCTTATAGAACAGATCACCTGTATTAAACCCCTTTAATCCCAGGTTTAAGTATAAAGTAGTTCTGTTCTCACGGCAATATGTGAATTAAGTAATAACATATTCTATGGATATCAGAATATATTAGGGAAATTCCACTGACAATCCCCAAAAGGTATGGATGTGAGGGCCAAACTCAATTGACACAGATGACAGACTGTGAGCAGAGGTCTTGAGAACAGACTGGCCAACTCTTGTGAGATTAGTGAGAGGCGCAGCTCTGAATCTCACTCCGCCACCGCTACAGCTCGAGCCAGTAATGAGAGTATGCTAGTGATGCAAAGCCTGGACATTGAGGTGCGACTCACGTCTCAACCTCGCCCTACTTCCTGGAAAGCAACAGTGTTTAGCTACAGCTAGATAATGCACATAGTCTCCCCCTAGCCTGGGTAGGTGTGGTACCCAGCCTCAATCTCCAGAGAGAAGAGGCTAGCATCCGGCTGAAGCGGCACAGCAACATGTAACCAGCGGACAGACACAGACAAGACAACTAAGCCTTGCATCGTGAACAGGTTGGCCCAACCCATGCACCCTACCGTAGCACGGTGTCGACCTGTAAGAAACAAAACACTGCAGAGCACCTCTCAGAGGAGCAAGCTTTTGCCCAAAATGGAGTATCCCAAACACCTCAAGCTGAAAAACTCAACTACGGAGTCTTCTACATTCACTCTCGCTCACCTGCGGTAGCCGAGGATGAAAAGAGAAGTGATGCTACACGGCAGTATTTACACGGTCAAAGCACATGCATCACACCCATGCCACAGAATTACTCTGAAATGTATATCTCGATATCCCATTGATTGGATTAGCATGTCCCTCAAGCAAAATAGAACTAGGCTACTTAATTGGATGATGCCGAACAGGCGACGCTTCTGAGGTAGGTGTTCAAATGTAGGCTAAGTAGTTTTGTTTCCTTTCTAAAATGATCACGAGTATTGCATCGTAGGGCTACATCTTTGAAAAACAGAAGTAAAAAAATGTTTCGCCTTAAAGTGGAGTTCGTTTTCTCATTGAAAAGTGTTTATTGTTCTCTTGGCCTTCGTCAGAGTTTAAAAATGAAAAATTAAACCATATTTTTATTTCTGAATGTGGTCGGCACCGGGGTCTTGGGATGTGGCTGCGTTATTGTTATCATGTTAATAGCCTCTTGATTTGAACATATGGATTGTTTTAGTTTTTGTAGGCTAGGTTACCTATTCATTGTGGTCCTCTGTAGCTCAATTGGTAGAGCACGGCGCTTATGTAGCATGCAGGGTAGTGGGTTCGATCCCCGCGACCACCCATATGTAAAAATGTATGCACACATGACTGTAAGTCGCTTTGGATAAAAGCGTCTGTTAAATGGTATATTATTA
>NW_025538783.1:0-15000 GCF_020615455.1 Coregonus clupeaformis | reverse complement strand
AAGCAGCAGTATAGTAGCAGTAATAGTAGTAGCAGTATAGAAGTAGTAGTGGTAGTAGTAGCAGCAGCAGTAGCAGTATTAGTGTAGCAGTGAGTAAGTAGTAGTCGTGATAGCTGGAGTAGTAGTAGCAGCGGCAGCGTGTAGTAGTAGTAGCAGTAGTAGTAGTAGTGGCAGCAGAGTAGTAGTAGCAGTAGTATAGTAGTAGTAGTATCAGTAGTTTTGTATAGTATTAGTAATGTGTATATAGTGTGTAGTAGTTCTAGCAGCAGCAGTAGCGGTAGGTAGTAGCAGTAGCAGTAGCAGTAGCAGTGGCGGTAGTAGCGGTAGTGGTGTTAGCAGTAGCATTAGTGGCGATGGCAGTAGCATTAGCAGCAGTAGCAGTATTGTGTGTTGTAGTGTTACAGTGTAAGTATATTATAGTAGTATTATAATAGCAGTATATTATATTAGTAGTAGTATAATGTAGTAGTAGTAGTAGTAGTAATGGTAGTAGCATAGCAGTAGTAGTAGTAGCAGTATTAGCAGTAGTAGTGGTAGTAATACAGCAGCAGTAGCAGTGGTAGTAGTAGCAGTTATAAGTATAATCGTTAGTTATTAGTAGTATAGTTGTAGCACTTAGTGTTATGATAGCAACGTGTAGTGGCAGTATAGTATAGTTTTTTAGTAAGTAGTTAGTAGTAGTGGCAGCAGTAGTGGTAACGGTAGTAATAGCCAGCAGTAGTATCAGTAGTAGTAGTAGTAGTAGTAGTAGTAGTAGTAGTAGTAGTATATATATATGCATTATGGTAGTATTAGTAGTAGCAGTTGTAGCAGTTAGTAGTATTAGTAGTAGTAGTAGTATTAGTAGCAGCAGTAATTGTATGTTAGTAGCCATAGTAGTAGTATTATATAGAAGTAGTAGTAGTGAAGTAGTATAGTAGCAGGGTAGTATATATAGTAGTGGTAGTAGTAGTAGTAGTAGCAGCAGTAATTTGTAGTAGTAGCAGTATTAGTGTGTAGTAGTAGCAGTATAGCAATAGATTAGTAAGTATAGTAGTAGTAGTATAGTGAGTAGTAGTAGTAGCAGTGTGGTAGCTGTAGTAGCAGTAGTAGTAGTAGTGAAGTAGTAATGGTAGCAGTTTTAGCAGTAGTAGTAGTAGTAGTAGTAGTAGCAGCAGTATTGTAGTAGTAGACAGTAGTAGCAGTAGTAGTAGTAGTAGTTAGTAGTAGTAGTGGCAGCGGCAGTAGTAGTAGTAGTAGTAGTAGTAGTAGTAGTAGTAGTAGTAGTAGTAATGTTGCAGCAGTAATTGTAGTAGTAGCAGTGTTAGCAGTAATAATAGTAGTAGTAGTAGTAGTAGTAGTAGCAGTAGTATGTAGTAGCAGTAGTAGCAGTGTTAATGCAGTAGTGAGTAGTAGTAGTAGTATAGTTATTGCAGCGTTAGCGTAGTAGCGGTTGTGGCGTAGCAGTGGTAGCAGTGCGCAGTAGCAGTAGTAGCAGTGAGTAAGTATTAGCAGTAGTAGTAGTAGTAGTAGTAGTAGTAGTGAGTATTAGTAGTAGTAGTAGTATAGTAGTTAGTTATATATTTTAGTAGTAGTAGTAGCGGTTGTAGCATAGTAGTATATTTAGTTAGTAGTATAGTAGCACTAATTGTAGTAGTAGCAGTATAGCAGTAGTAGCAGTGAAGTGGTAGTAGTAGTGGCAGTAAGTGGCAGTATATATTGTAGTTAGTAGTAGTAGTATAGTAGTTATAGTATAAGCTAGTAGCAGTGTAGTATAGTAGTAGTAGTAGTAGTAGTAGTAGTAGTAGTAGTAGTAGCAGTAGTAGCAGTAGTAGCAGTAGTAGTAGTAGTAGTGGCAGTAGTAGTAGTAGTGTTAGCAGCCAGTGGTAGCAGTGGTAGCAGTTGTAGCAGTAGTAGCAGTGGCAGTAGCAGTAGCAGTAGCAGTAGCAGTAGTAGCAGTATTTAGTAGCAGTAGCATTAAGTTGTAGTTTCACATACAGTAGTGGTAGTAGTAGCAGCAGCAGTTGCAGTGGTAGTAGTAGCAGTAGTAGTAGTAGTAGTAGCAGTAGTAGTAGTAGTAGTAGTAGTAGTGAAAGTAGTGTGTAGTAGTAGTATAGTAATAGTAGTAGCATCATTAGCAGTAGTAGTAGTAGCAGTAGTACAGTAGTGGTGGTGGTAGTAGCGGCAGCTAGCAGTGGTGGTAGTAGCGGTAGTATAAAATAGTAGTAGCAGTATAGTAGTGATTAGTAGTAGTAGTAGTAGCAGCACCTAGTGAGTGGTAGTAGTAGCGGCAGTAGTAGTAGCGCGTAGTTGTTAGCGGTGGTAGTAGTAGTGGCGGTAGTAGTGAGTAGTAGCGGCGGTAGTAGTAGCGGTGTAGTAGTAGTAGCAGTGGTATCAGTGGTAGTAGTAGTAGTAGTGGTAGTAGTGGTAGTGGTAGTGTTAGTAGTGGTAGTAGCAGCGGTAGTGGTAGGGTGGTAGTTAGCGTAGTGAAGTGGTGGTGGTGGTAGTAGCAGCGAGCGGTAGCGTGGTAGTAGTAGCAGTGGTAGAAGTAGTAGTAGCGGTGAGCTAGTGGCAGTATAGTGGCGGCACGTGATAGTAGTAGTAGCAGTGTAGTGTATAGCAGCATAGTTAGCGGTATTTTGTATATCAGTTAGTAGTAGTAGTGTGAGTTAGTATAGTAGTAGTAGTAAGTAGTTCTAGCAGCAGCGGTAGCAGTAGCAGTTTAGCAGTAGCAGTAGCGAGTAGCAGTGGCTTAGTAGTAGCATAGTAGTAATATGCAGTGGCATTAGTAGCAGTAGCAGTGGCATTAGCAGCAGTAGCAGTAGTGGTAGTAGTAGCAGCAGCAGTTGCGGTGGTGAGTAGTAGCAGTAGTAGTAGTAGTAGTTGTAGCAGTAGTTTAGTATAGTAGTAGTAGTATAGTAGTAGTAGTATAGTAGTAGTAGTAGTAGTAGTAGCACAGTAGCAGTATAGTATAGCAGTATAGCATAGTTGTTTA
The DNA here is from genome assembly GCF_020615455.1 of Coregonus clupeaformis. Classification (NCBI taxonomy): domain Eukaryota; kingdom Metazoa; phylum Chordata; class Actinopteri; order Salmoniformes; family Salmonidae; genus Coregonus; species Coregonus clupeaformis. Next base: position 12,026 of record NW_025538783.1, on the reverse strand, counting down.
GTGGCAGCAGCAGTAGCAGTATATATAGCATTATAGTAGTATTAGCAGTAGTAGTAGTAGTAGTAGTAGTAAGTAGTAGCAGCAGCATGCTGTAGTGGTAGTAGTAGCAGCGGTAGTAGCGGCAGCAGTTAGTAGTAGTAGCAGTGAGTAGTAGTAGTAGCGGTAGTAGTAGTAGTGGCAGCGGTAGTAGTAGCGGTAGTAGTAGTGGCAGTAGTATCGGTAGTAGTAGTAGTAGTAGTAGTAGTAGTGAGTAGTATTAGTAGTGGTGGTAGCAGCAGTAGTAGTAGCAGTAGTAGTAGTGGCAGTATAGTAGTAGCAGTAGTATCAGTAGTAGTAGTAGTGTTAGTAGTATAGTAGTAGTATAGTAGTAGTTCTAGAGCAGCAGTTAGCAGTAGTAGCGTAGTATTGAGATCCGGGGAGCGTTGATAGCAGTAGCAGTAGCAGTGGCAGTAGTAGCGGTAGAGAGTAGTAGCAGTAGCAGTGGTAGTAGTGGTAGTAGTAGTAGTGACGGGTTTGTAGTAGTAGTAGTATTAGCGGCGGTGATAGTAGCAGCCCGGCGGCAGCAGCAGCAGTAGTAATATAGTATAGTATAGTAGTATAGTTAATAATGCAGCGGCGGTGGTATTGTAGTAGCAGTAGTAGTAGTAGTAGTAATAGTAGTAGTATAGTCGGTTTTATAGCGTGTAGTAGTATTAGTAGTAATAGTAGTAGTATAGTAGTAGTAGTGTAGTAGTGTAGTAGCGGTGGTAGTGGTAGTGGTAGTGGTAGTGGTAGTAGTGTAGTGGTAGTGGTAGTGTGGTGAGTGGTTGTTTTATTAGCAGTGTAGTGTTATTATATATAGTATAGTAGTAGTGTAGTAGTAGCAGCGGCAGTGGTAGTAGTAGCAGTAGTAGTAGTAGTAGTAATAGTAGTAGTAGTAGTAAGCGGTAGTAGTAGTAGTAGTAGTAGTAGTAGTAGTATAGTTAGTGGTAGTAGTGATATTAGCAGCGGTATAGTAGCAGCGGCAGCGGGCGCGCGTAGTAGTATAGTAGTAATAGTAGTAGTAGTATAGTAGTAGTATATAGCAGCTGGGGTGGTAGTGTATAGTTAGTTGTTAGTTAGTTTAGTGTTGGTGTAGTAGTATATATAGTTTGTGTTAGTGGTAGTATTAGCGGCAGTATAGTAGCGGCGGCAGCGGCAGCGCATGGTTTATAGTAAGTAAGTAGTAGTAGTAGTGGTAGTATAGTAATAGTAGCGGCAGTGGTGGTAGTAGCAGTTAGTAGTATTAGTAATGTTAGTATTAGTAGTTAGTAGTAGTAATTATATTTTAGTGTAGTAGTGTTAGTAGTATATATATATATATATATATTATATATACAGCCGGCAGTGTAGTTCCATTTTTTTATAGTGTTTAGTCTTAGTATTTATATAGTGTAGTATAGTAGTGGTAGTAGTAGTAGTAGTAGTGTTAGCGGTAGCGGTAGTAGTAGTAGTAGTAGTAGTAGTAGTAGTAGTAGTAAAGTAGTAGTAGTAGTAGTATTTTTGTATTATTTTTTTTTTTTTTATAGTTTGTATATAGTAGTTTTTAGTATTATAGTAGTAGTAGTAGTTTAGTAGTGTATAGTAGTAGTTAGTATTAGTATATTATAGTAGTAGTAGTTGTAGTAGTTGGTATAGTATTATAGTTTGTATTAGTAGTAGTGGTATTGTGTGTGTGTAGTTATAGTAGTAGTGGTAGTAGTATTAGTGTGTGTAGTTTAGTTGTTTTTTTTTTTTTGTGTTTAGTAGTGGTAGTAGTAGTAGTAGTGTAGTAGCAGCAGTAGTAGTAGTAGTAGTAGTATAGTATAGTAGTAGTAGGTGGTGAGTGGTAGTAGTATTTTTTTTATGTTAGTTTATATTTATTATTTGTTATTTAGTTAGAATAGTTAGTTAGTTAGTATTGTATTGTAGTAGTTGTAGTGAGTTATAGTTTAGTAGTATTTATTGTAGTTAGTTAGTATAGTATAGTATAGTATAGTATATTAGTAGTGGATAGTAGTATAGTAGTAGTAGTAGTAGTATTAGTAGTAGTTTGTTTGTTTTTATGTTAGTTGTATGTGGTAGTATTTTTAGTAGTATAGTAGTATAGTATATATATATATATATTAGTATAGTACAGCCAGTAGTAGTAGTAGTAGTAGTAGTAGTAGTAGTAGTAGTAGTAGTTATAGTATATATAGTGTGTAGTAGTGCTAGGTGTTGGTGAATAGCTCTAGCGTCTGCTTTTTCTATCTACTGTTCAAAATGTCCACTTATTTTAAATGGGTCTCAACAAAAGCTTGAGAGTATTCAAACTAACTGCAATATCCTCTCTATATCATGTTTGTCCAGTAGCCGATACCGCTCTCAGCTGAAAACCACCAGCGTTTCTCTCATGCAGAGGCCACAGCACAGACAACACAGTTTCCTTCTGCTTATGAATACCATGAAATGTAAATATTTTCAGAAGCCTAGTCCTAGGACAGTCACGCTACATGAAGTCTAGCCTCTCCACTCTCTCAGTCAGAAAAAACACACACACACACACAATCACATAACAAACACACACACACACACAATCACATCAAACACACACACACACACAATCACATAACAAACACACACACACACACATCACATAACAAACCTACACACACCACACAATCACATCAAACACACACCCGCACACATACACGTGCCTCACACACACAGTTAGGTCGTCTCTCCAGGAGCATTCACCATGAAGGCCAAAGCTCTGTGCAAGGCAAGGTGGGGGGCAAGACTTCTTCTTCTTTTTTATTTTATTTAACCTTTATTTAACCAAGGTAGGCCAGTTGAGAACAGAGTTCTAGTACTAAATGGGGGTAATAAGTGTATAGGCCATCCTATCACTTGGGTTCAATCTGGCATCCATAATTCAAACGACAGTCTCATTACCTAACACCTCCATCTTTTCCACACGTTTTCATTCCACACAGGCTCCAAAAACTCCAGAGCATAGACGTTGTGCTGTTGTTCAAATGAAAATGGTGCCTGGAAAAATCTGCGGTGCCACTAGAAACCATATTTTGCCGACTTCAAAATAGGTGACACAGCAGTAGGTGACTGCAACCAAAGAAGGAAATGAAATACAGTCAAAAGATGTCTAAAAACCAAGATATAACACTACTTAAATCAAACTTTACCCCTAAAGTTGACTTGATCAAAATAAATATATTATTTTCCCATGTATTATCTCACTAACAATAATGCATTCACTCTTTGGATGTCAATTCAATTAACACCCTCTTATCACTGTAGGGTCTCTGCTATTCACAAAATACTATAAAATGAGGGTTTAGCCTATTCCAGCAACTTCCCATACTGTTTGGCTTTATTTATAAAAAAGACCACTGAGGGAAAGTTATTTTCCTCTGTTTTTTACCTCCAGTATTCATAAGAATGTCTCTCCTTGTCTGCCTTTGAGAGAGGGTTAAAAGCTGCTAGGAATCTCAAATATATTTTGGAGGAGACAGACATATCACGATGGGGAGCATCCATGATCATCACAAAGGTTAGCTTTAAAAAATACAAAAATCAAGGCGTCAGAACATGAATGCGGCCGCTAGCATCTCCAAAGATTTGGAATTTATTTTTGTGTTCTGTGTAATCTGGGAAATATGTTTCTAATATGGTCATACATTTGGCAGGAGGTTAGGAATTCATATTTCCACCTCATTTTGTGGGCAGTGTGCCCCTGTCTTCTCATGAGAGCCACGTCTGCCTATGCACCTCTCTCAATCAGCCTATGCTCGCTGAGTCTGTACATAGTCAAAGCTTTCTTAATTTTGGGTCAGTCACAGTGGTCAGGTATTCTGCCACTGTGTACTCTCTGTTTAGGCCAAATAGCATTCTGTTTGCTCTGTTTTTTGTTAATTCTTTCCAATGTGTCAAGTAATTTTCTTTTTGTTTTCTCATGATTTGGTTTGGGTCTAACTAGTTGCTGGGGCTCTCTGGGGTCTGTTTGTGTTTGTGAGCAGAAGTCCCAGACCCTTCTTGGGGACTCTTCTCTAGGTTCATCTCTCTGTAGGTGATGGCTTTGTTATGGAAGGTTTGGGAGATCCTTCCTTTTAGGTTGGTTGTAAAATTTCACAGCTCTTTTCTGATTTTTGATAATTAGCAGGTATCGTTAATTATCAAAAAGTCTCAATTATGGTGTTAGTCCCATTTTGTGAATTCTTGGTTGGTGAGTGGACCCCAGACCTCCATAAAAGGCAATGGGTTTCTATAACTGATTCAATATTTTTACCACAATCTAATTTATCCAAATGTTATGTTCCCTTCTGATGCTAGAAGGCCCTTCTTGCCTTGTCTCTCTCATCAGCAAGGTCTCTTCGTTTGCCCCCCTCCTTTCATATTCACAATATAACATTTCTGTCTTTGATTAGTTAGTGCAAGATAAACCAACATCTTCCTAGCACGCTTTCGTCCTCCCCCACCGACATCACAAAAACAAACCACACAGGATAATTGACTCGCACAATCAACAATCCATTAGTTCAAACGGCTCTGCACTCCGTCATTCTTTTTCCTTACCATTAAACTTCCCATGTATACAAACAGCCATGTTACGGTGCGTATTGCTTGAACAACAAGCTACCTCCTCTGTGAATTTTCCTAGTCAAATATATTTTGGGAGGAGCCAACATGCATGGGATCATCACAGGTTAGCTTTAAAAACACTAAAAATCAAGGCGTCAGAACATGAATGCTTGCGCTACCGCGGCAGCTCATGCAGAGCTGTGAAGAGAAGAAGGTCAGCAGGAAACACCTTCACTGCTGCTATCTCCTTCCTCCACATCCCTCCCTCCATCTCTAATCCCTCCATCTCTCCTTCCCTCCATCACTAAATCTCATTAGCAGGATGCAAAGGGGCTCCATGGAGGTCCTCTCTCTCTCTCTCTCTCCTCTCTCTCTCTCTCTCTCTCTCTCTCTCTCTCTCTCTCTCTCTCTCTCTCTCTCTCTCTCTCTCTCTCTCTCTCTCTCTCTCTCTCTCTCTCTCTCTCTCTCTCTCTCTTTCTCTCTCTCTCTCTCTCTCTCTCTCTCTCTCTCTCTCTCTCTCTCTCTCTCTCTCTCTCTCTCTCTCTCTCTCTCTCTCTCTCTCTCTCTCTCTCTCTCTCTCTCTCTCTCTCTCTCTCTCTCTCTCTCTCTCTCTCTCTCTCCTCTCTCTCTCTCTCTCTCTCTCTCTCTCTCTCTCTCTCTCTGCCAGAACTACCCAAAAAGCTACAAGCGAGCATGGCCTCGTGTTAATACTTTTCAATCCAATATTTAAACCCAGTAAAACAGATAAACCTCTCCAACCTCTTTATAGTTATTTCTCTATCCGTCAGAGGTGATTCAAATCAACAATGGAACTGTCTTCATCTGTTATTGTGACAGGGGAATAAAGAGATACACCCAACCTGTATTTAATACTTTACTCTTCAAATCAATCACTCTTCCTTTTTCTCCTAATTAATGTGATTACTAAATGTGATCTTAAGTTTAATTCCCTCACAAAATATGAGAATCCTCAAATCACAACAATGATCACAGGGGAGAGAGCTCTAGCATCTCTCATCCTATCCTGCCCAGTTTATCCCTGTTTGCATAAAGTGGCCTGTATTATCTGCCTCTTTGTGGCTCAATATACTCTGCACCAACCCTATTGCCTAACAGGCACATGAGCTAGGGCAAACTAAACTACAGTCTTCCATTCTCAGTTATGCCCCCATACCCGCCAACCATACCCATCACTACCAGGCTGAGAGATCATTGTGCTGAAGTAGAGGATGTAATAAATGAAGAAAGCCATTGTTGGGGGTGAAGCCCAATGCTGACTCTTTCATCACTCCATTCATTCACCCCGGGGTCTCTCTCTCTCTCTCTCTCTCTCTCTCTCTCTCTCTCTCTCTCTCTCCTCCCTCTTTGTCTCTCTCCCTCTCTCTCTCTCTCTCTCTCTCTCTCTCTCTCTCTCTCTCTCTCTCTCTCTCTCTCTCTCTCTCTCTGTGTCTCACTCTCTGTCTTGTTCTCTCTGTCTCTCTCTCTGTGTCTCTCTCTCTCTCTGTGTGTGTCTATCTCTCTCTCTCTCTCTGTGTCTCTGTCTCTCTGTGTCTCTCTCTCTCTGTCAAAGACCTTGTGAAGATGCTGGAAATATATTATATCCACTTAAAAGGGTTCCTCTACTCACCAACCTGAAAGGCCGCTCCAGCAAGCCACTGCTCCAAACCCCATAAAGCCACTACGAGTTTGCAACTGAAAATTTGAAATGTCCTCTGGTCTATAAACAACAATAGAGCTGTTTGTCCATATTACCATTTTATGTTTGAAAAAACACCATCCCACCTAAAGCACGGGGGTGCAGCATCATGCTGTGGGGGTGCTTTGCTGCAGGAGGGACTGGTGCACTTCACAAAATAGATGGCATCATGAGGAAGGAAAATGATTGGATATATTGAACCAACAATCTCAAGACATCAGTCAGGAAATTAAAGCTTGGTCGCAAATGGGTCTTCCAAATGGGCAATTACTCCCAACATATTTCCAAGTTGTGTCAAAATGGTAAGAACAGTCATATGGAAGGTTGGCCATCACTAAGCCCTACCTCAATCCTTATATTTGCGGCAGAACTGAAAAAGCATGTGCGACTACAAACCACTGACTCCATTACACCAGCTCTGTCAGGAGGAATGAAAATTCACCCAACTTATTGTGGGCTTGTAGTTCCCTTTGAACCCAAGTTACACAATTTAAAGCCAATCTCTCTATTTGTGTATTAACTTCTATACTGGAAGTTATAAAAATAATAAATAAATCACTCTCTACAATTATTCTGACATTTCACATTCTTAAATGTGTTCTTTACGGATTTTGACTAGGATCAAATGTCAGAATTTAAGAGTTTAAATGTATTTGGCTCAAGGTGTACTAGTAAAACCTCCGACTTCAACTGTATATCAAATCAAATCAAATCAAATTTTATTGGTCACATGCTCCGAAATACAACAGGTGCAGACATTACAGTGAAATGCTTACTTACCCCTTAACCAAAGTTCATTTATTTTAAACAAAAAAATAAGAATAAACACAAAAAAGTGTTGAAAAAAAGGCAATAAATAAATACATAGGCTATATATCTAAAATAAATAATGGCTATATTTGTTGCGGGTCAATGTGCGGGCCTGTTTATAGTTGAGGTAATATGTACATGTGGGTAGAGTTAAAGTGACTATGCATATACTTAACATAGCAGTCGTAAAAGGATGGGGGTGCAAAATAGTCCGGTATCCATGATTAGCTGTTCAGGAGTCTTATGGCTTGGGGGTAGAAAGCTGTTGATTTTTGGATCTGACTTGGCACTCGTCCGCTTCCGTGCGTAGCAGAGAAACAGTCTATGACTAGTTGGCTGGAGTCTTTGACAATTTTGAGGGCCTTCCTCTACACCGCCTGTATAGAGGTCCTGGATGGCAGGGCTTTGCCCCAGTGATGTTACTGGGCTCTACGCACTACCTCTGTAGTGCCTTGCGGTCAGAGGCCAAGCAGTTGCCATCTATCACCATCGATGCTCTCGATGGTGCAGCTGTAGAATTTTTTGAGGATCTGAGGACCCATGCCAAATCTTTTTAGTCTCCTGAGGGATAGTTTTCATTGCCCTCTTCACGACTGTCTTGGTTATATTTGGTGGGGCTTCACTGCATCCCTTCTCACCCCCCTTAAAAAATGTTGTTTTTTGCCAATTTTAACGCCACTTGTTGTTTGTGTACTGATTTTATTTTATTTTTTCCACACCACTTTCATCAATTTTATGCAACCCTCATCAAATTATCAAGCTTTTAATCACAAAGCATGAAAACTTTGCCTTTGTTTTGTTTGTTTGTTTGTCAATTGGGTGTGCAGGGGTAACGTGGTCTTCTACTATTTTTAAAAAGCCAATTTGACGGTATCTCTCTCTCTCTCTCTCTCTCTCTCTTTCTCTCTGTTTCTCTCTCTCTCTCTCTTTGTCTCTCTCTCTCTCGTCTCTCTCTGTCTCTCTCTCTGTCTCTCTCTCTCTCTCTGTCTCTCTCTCTGTGTCTCTCTCTCTCTCTGTTCTCTCTGTGTCTCTCTCTCATTGTGTCTCTCTCTCTCTGTTCTCTCTCTCTATCTCCCTCTCTCTCTCTCTCTCTCTCTCTCTCTCTCTGTCTCTCTCTCTCTCTCTCTCTCTCTCTCTCTCTCTCTCTCTCTCTCTCTCTCTCTCTCTCTGTGTCTCTCTCTCTCTCTGTCTCCCTCTCTCTCTCTCTCTGTCTCTCTCTGTCTCTCTCTGTCCCTCTCTCTCTGTGTCTCTCTCTCTCTCTCTCTCTCTCTCTCTCTCTCTCTGTGTCTCTCTCTCTCTCTCTCTCTCTCTCTCTGTGTCTCTCTCTCAGCTGTGGAGCAGGTCGTAAGTCATATAACAGCATGGAAGAGGGGGAAGGAATGAAGCTGTGCTGCTGAGTGTTGAGAATGCCAGTGAGGGCTGGAGCTCCACCCAGGACCCTCCCTTGCCCACCATCCTCCCAAACAGTACCACTGCACAACCAACCCCCTGACCCTCCACTAATTCGTTAACTCACCCCACAGCTAAATGTCACCAATTGCGCCCTGAATTCCATTTCAGTGGCTCAACTGGCCTAGTATTGAGCTGTCCCCATAAACCCTTTGAAGACCCTTTTTTTCTCTTTTTGACCCCTTTCTTCTAAACTGTACTGTTAGCATGCACAGTGGCGCCGGTTACATAGCCAGAGTCAGCAGCTGGTTCGCAAAGCCCAAATTTGGAGACAGTCAGGTCTATCGTAAGGTCTCTCCTCCCCTGTTCTTAACCCGCCACAAAAACATCAAAAATAAACTGTCTCTGAAGGAGTCCCACTCAACCATCCCCAGCTCCATTCTCCTCCATTCCGTTTTTTGATGAATTGCCCCCTCCAACCGCCCACTGCCCCAGCGTGGCCGGCCTGTGGTCTGCCCATGCAGGGCTCCACAGAGTCTGGTGGGGGAAGCTGGGGGCCGAGGGCGGAGGGTTTCGGGCCTGGCATACCAGGACGCCCACTGGGGGTGAGGGAGGCGACCAGGCAGGCAGGGATGGACAAGATACTCCCAGACAGCATCTCCCTGGCCTGGCCTGGTCTGGTCAGCGTACTTTCTCCCAACACTAATTTGCACATTGTTACACATCTGTATATATACATTATACATTTAAATTCTTTATTCTTTTAAACTTCTAGTTATTTTACTTTAATATTTTTGTTTATTTCACTTTTGTTTACTATCTACTTCACTTGCTTTGGCAATGTTAACACACGTTCCCCATGCCAATAAAGCCCTTAAAATTGAATTGAATTAGAGGGGTATAGTGTGGGCTCCTGAGTTCTTCTGCAAAATAGAAAAGGTTAATAAATGAAGATATAGAATTTTTTCTCAAGACATATACAAATACTAACCTCAACATCAAAACATCATAAATTCCAGTACCTAAAACCTTGATTTTGCACAGCATTACCTGAATGACTATTCTGCCAAACTATCAAGTCAGAACGCGCCAGATGGCTTTTTAAGCCCTCTAACCAATTGTACTATTATGTGTTTATTCCTTATTTTTTATTTTGTACATAATGTTTCTGCCATCAATCTCTTATAACCACTTCTGATATCAACATTACTCACCTCGCGTTGGGCCGAACACTTTTTCTTCAACGTTCGCGAAGATATTCTACAGACTCCCGACAGCCCAGATCCCCTCATTCGCGTGAGACGGATTCGGTCGTTTGTCCGGCGCGACAAGACTACCTCTCCCATCAATCCTATTACCCAACGTTCAAGCTTTGGAGAATAAAATGAGATTTAAATTCTCGGTTATCCTACCAGCGACATTAAAACTGTAATATCTTATGTTTACGGAATCGTTGCTGACGACATGCTTATTCTAGCAGCTATGCTACGGACAGAGCGCGCTCGGGTAGGCCGGGTGGCGTCTCTGTATATTTATAAATAGCTGTGCACCAAATCAAATGTCTCAAGGTTTTGCTCGCCTGAGGTAGAGGTATCTTATGATAAGCTGCAGACCACACTATTTACCAAGAGAGTTTTCATCTATATTACTTCAGTAGCTGTCTATTTACCACCACAAACCAATGCTGCATTAAATTGCACTGAATGAGTTGTACAAGCCATTAATCAACAAACGCTCATCAATCACCTCCTAGTAGCAGGGGGACTTTAATGCAGGGAAACCCATCCTTCTACCTAATTTCTACCAGCATGTTAAATGTGCAACCAGAGGGAAAAAAAACTCTAACCACACTTTACTCCCCACACAGAGACGCATACAAAGCTCTCCCTCGCCCTCCATTTGGCAAATCTACCATAACTCTATCCTCCTGATTCCTGCTTATAAGCAAAAACTGAAGCAAGCCCATGATTCTTTCTATAAAGTGGTCAATCGCAGATGCTAAAGCTACAGGACTGTTTTGCTAGCATCAGACTGAACATGTTCGATTCGTCAACGCATTGAGGGGTACACCACATCAGTCACTGGCTTCATCATCAGTGCATCGATGATATCTCCCCCACAGTACCTCGTACATTACTACCCCAACCAAAGCCATGGATTACAGGAAACATCCGCACTGAGCTAAAAGGGTAGAGCTGCCGCTTTCAAGGAGCGGACTCTAACCCGACGCTCTATAAAAAATCCCTCTATACCTCCGGCAACCATCAAACAGGCCAAAGAGTCAATACAGGTCTAAGATTGAATCATACTACACTGGCTCTCCTCGTCATGTGGCAAGCTTAACTATTACGACTACAAAGGGAAGCCCGCAGCTGCCCAGTACACAACCTACCCAGGCAGGCTAAACCACTTCTATGCTCAGCTTGAGGGCAAGCAACACTGAAGCATGCATGAGGCACCCAGCTGTTCCGAGACGACTATGTGATCACGCTCTCCTAGCCATGTTTAAACTTTTACGGGTCCCACATTCACAAGGCCAGCAGAGGCCCCACGGATTACCGGACCTTACTCAGGCATGTGCTGACCAACTGGCAGAAGTGTCTTCACTACAATTTTCAACATGTCCCTTGTCTTATTCCACATGTTTCAAGCAGACCACCGTAGTCCCCGTGCCCAAACTCTAAATTCTAAACTGACTACCACCCGTGTCACTACGTCTGTAGCCATGAAGTGCTTTAAAGACTGTCATGGCTCACATCAACAGCATAATCCCAAACCTAACCTCATGCATACCCCCCAAAATCCCAATATCAATCCCTTTCCCACACTCCCTTTCCCCTACACCTACGTAGAATGCTATTCATTACTACACTCCTTCCACCCAGATGCCCTCAAAGCTCATCCTAAGCTAAGGATCCTGGGACTAAACACCTCCCTCTGCCCAACTGGATCCTGACTTCCCTGATGGCCCCCCAGGTGTAAGGTAGTAACAACACATCTGCCACACTGATCCTCAGCACGGGGCCCCTCAGGGGGTGCGTGCTCAGTCCCCTCCTGTACTCTCTGTTCACCCCATAACTGCATGGCCAGTCACGCTCCAACACCATCATTAAGTTATGCCGACTGACACAGCAGTGGTCAGGCCTGATCACCGACTCATGAGACCTATGGGTCAGAATCTTCCTGTGTGCCAGACAACACCTCTCCCTCAACGTGACCACACAAAAGAGATATTGTGGACTACAGGAAAAAAAAAAAGGATCGCACCCCCCATTCTCTTCGGGGCTGTAGTGGAACGGTTGAGCTTCGTTCCTTGTCACAAACATACACCAACTTTAACTATCATGGTCCAAACACACCCAGACAGTCGTGAAGAGGGCACGACAAAGCCTATTCCCCCCTCAGGAACTAAAAAGATTTGGCATGGGTCCTCAGATCCTCAAAAAAATTCTACAGCTGCACCATCAGCATCCTACTGGTTGCATCACCCCTGGTATGGCAACTGCTTGAGCCTCTGACCGCAAGGCACTACAGGGGGGTAGTGCGTACGGCC
>NW_025538782.1:0-16697 GCF_020615455.1 Coregonus clupeaformis | reverse complement strand
TCCTCACCGTTCCATGTGTGCCTAGACCCCCGAATAGCAATATTCACAATGGGGATAGCAGTGACTCTCCATTTGGGATAAAAGGTTTTAATGTGTTTGCCGATGCATGCATATAGATAATATCACCATAATCTAAAACGGACATAAAAGTAGCCTGCACAATTTGGTTTCTATTTACGGAGGACAGACAAGCCCTGTTTCTGTAAAGGAACCCTATCTTGAATTTGAGCTTTTTTCCCAATTCAGTAACATGTTTTTTTAAAAGAAAGCCTATCATCTAACCATACCCCTAAGTATTTACATGCAGAGACCTGTTTGATTTCAGTACCATCCAAGCTATGGATTACAAAAGTGTTTCTAATTGAGAGTTTAGACCTAGAAAAAAACATGACATTTTGTTTTCTTAGCGTTTTAAAACAAGTTTAAGCTGTAAAAGAGACCCCTGTAGTATCCTAAAATCAGATTCCAACTGCATTAAAGCTTGGTCCACTGTTGGAGCAATAGAGTACATCACTGGGTCATCTGCATATAAATGGAATTTACAATATCTGACATCATCACCAATGTTGTTTATATAAAGTGAGAACAATAGTGGGCCAAATATTGAACCCTGAGGACCCCTTTAAGTAACTGTAAGGGGTCAGACTGCACACCATGACGGCCTGAGTTCTATCTTTAAAATAGTCATAAAACCATCGACAGGCATCAGTGCCCAGTCCTAGAGATGACAGCTTACTCAAAAGGATAGCATGGTCTACAGTGTCAAAAGCTTTGACAAATCTACAAACAACAGAGCTCAATTTTATGGGGAGAAGATTACTACTAACAATACCTCTCTGCATGTAAGTAGTATTCGCAATACGGTGATTGGACAATAATCTAGGAATTGCAGAAAGGTTGTTAGCTGAAGTTTGTTCCATATTTGCAATTGAGGACTAATTAATGAAACTGGGAGAGGAGCATTGAACATAGTCTGATAGGGGAGCGTACAATCCCAAAAGTCAACCCCGAAATACACAACGTCAGGTATCAAAGGCTCTACATGAGGCATGAGTAAGAGACATGTTGGTGGAGAGGATGCTGGAGCCATACCTGTTAAGATGGAAATTGTCCCGAAGAAATAGACCTGGTCGGACTGTAAAAGCTGCAAAGTTATCCACAAAAGAAATTCCCATCGTGCAGCAGTATCCCTTAAGCCAGGTGTGTAATTGGCGTATACGACTAAAAACCATATCCGTGGGGATGGAAAAGTTCCGGAAACAACGCACTGCTTCCCAGATTCCAGCAGCGTATTTATCAATGTTTTAAAATCCTCTCTCAATTTCTCTGACTGCTGGAGTTTAATGTCATTTGACCCAACATGGACAATGACAGTTGAAGCGACGGAGTGCTTGCTAATAAGTAGCGGTAGCATGGAATTTAGGTCAGGGATCCTAGCGCCAGGGTAGCAGAAAGTCTCAGCTTTCCGGATTGAAACGTTTCGGACCATGGATGAACCCACCACGAGAACGGAAGGACTACAGATGGGTTTATTGGGTAAATGACAGGGCCTCTCCCAGGTGATCTGCCTCCTAGCAGGTTGAGGGGGCTAGCAGCTGAGACTGACGACCGAGCGGTAGGCAAGGAGCGCAGATGAGTGTGCTTGGGCACTTCCACCTGAGAGTGAGACGGCAGCAGTAGAGATGGAGCGGAGGGACCCTGTACAGTATGATTGGAATGCACTTCCAGGTCTTCCAGGACCTTGAATCTCCTCCCCAATTGTAGCACTTCCGAAACATTTGATGGATTCCGTTTCCTGTAGTGCTTTACTCCCCGGACAGCAATCCAGGCATCCTGAGGCGGAGCAGAAGGGGTGGAACAGACCGGGCCCTTCGGTTTAGCTCCTAGCCTGGGCCATGGCTCATTTAAGGGAACCGAATGGAGTTTCTCCGTTAAAGGCTCCCCAGAAGTGGAGGTGCCGAGCCAGGGGCAGGTGACGTTGTCGATTTTGGAGGTGGTTTGTGCAACCATGGAGTCCAGGTTGCAGGTGGTCATTATTGTGGATTATTGTGAATAGTCACATGTACAGGGTTGCAGGTGGTCATTATTGTGGATTATTGTGAATAGTCACATGTACAGGGTTGCAGGTGGTCATTATTGTGAATAGATTAATTTTTTTTTACATTTTAGTCATTTAGCAGACACTCTTATCCAGAGCGACTTACAGGTAGTGAAAAAAATCATACTGGCCCCCCGTGGGAATCGAACCCACAACCCTGGCGTTGCAAACGCCATGCTCTACCAACTGAGCTACATCCCTGCCGGCCATTCCCTCCCCTACCCTGGACGACGCCGCCCCAATTGTGCGCCGCCCCATGGGTCTCCCGGTCGCGGCTGGCTACGACAGAGCCTGGATTCGAACCAGGATCTCTAGTGGCACAGCTAGCACTGCGCCACTCGGGAGACATAGTCACATGTACAGGGTTGCAGGTTTGTCATTATTGTGGATTATTACGAATAGTCGCATGTTCAGGGTTGCATGTGGCCATTATTGGGGATTACTGTGAATAGTCACATGTACAGGGTTGCAGGTGGTCATTATTGGGGATTATTGTGAATTGTCACATGTTCAGGGTTGCATGTGGCCATTATTGGGGATTACTGTGAATAGTCACATGTACAGGGTTGCAGGTGGTCATTATTGGGGATTACTGTGAATAGTCTCATGTACAGGGTTGCAGGTGGTCATTATTGTGTATAGTCACATGTACAGGGTTGCAGGTGGTCATTATTCTTGATTTTTGGGAATAGTCACATGTACAGGGTTGCAGGTTTGTCATTATTGGGGATTACTGTGAATAGTCACATGTACTGGGTTGCAGGTGGTCATTATTGTGGATTATTACGAATAGTCACATGTACAGTGTTGCAAGTGGTCATTATTGGGGATAGTTCCATGTGCAGGGTTGCAGGTGGTCATTATTGTTGATTTTTGGGAATAGTCACATGTACAGGGTTGCAGGTGGTCATTATTGGGGATTATTGTGAATAGTCACATGTACAGGGTTGCAGGTGGTCATTATTGGGGATTACTGTGTATAGTCACATGTACAGGGTTGCAGGTGGTCAATATTGGGAATAGTCACATGTACAGGGTTGCAGGTGGTCAATATTGGGGATTATTGGGAATAGTCACATGTACAGGGTTGCAGGTGGACATTATTGTGGATTATTATGAATAGTCACATGTACAGGGTTGCAGGTGGTCATTATTGAGATTATTGTGAATAGTCACATGTACAGGGTTGCATGTGGTCATTATTGGGGATTATTGTGAACATATTTGATCATTATTAACAGAGGAAGGGTAAGTCATTCAAAAAAATCAAGTTAACCGCTATTATTTTACAGTCCATATCAATTATGTGGTTTTTTTAACACCAACTTTACTTATGGACTAATTTAGGCTTACCTAAACAATGACTATATTTTACTGATTTATTTGGATTTGTTTGTACAAATTTGTCGAATTTTGTTTTAACTTTCACATTATTTTGTGTAGATGAATTACGATAAATTATAATCAAATCTATTTCAATCCCACTTTTTAAAGCAACAAAATGTGAAAAAAGTTATAGTGGGTGTAGACTTTCCATAGGAGTTAATTTCCTTGGGAAGATAACTGCCCGTGCTTCTCCATCCATTCATATATATATATATATATATATATATATATATATATATCCTACTCTATTTAATTGAGACCATACGCTCACCTGATCTGGCACGCCCAACTAGGAGAGGAGAGCCCTTGTAGCTCAGTTGTGGGTTCGATTCCCTGGGGGGCCAGTATGAAAAAAAAATGTATGCACTCACTAACTCTAAGTCGCTCTGGATAAGAGTGTCTGCTAAATGACTGAAATGTAAAATGAGAGGTATGGCTTCTGAACTAGGAGAGGAGAGGCTGCTGAACTAGGAGAGGAGAGGCTGCTGAACTAGGAGAGGAGAGGTATGGCTGCTGAACTAGGAGAGGAGAGGTATGGCTGCTGAACTAGGAGAGGAGAGGTATGGCTGCTGAACTAGGACAGGAGAGGTATGGCTGCTGAACTAGGAGAGGAGAGGTATGGCTGCTGAACTAGGACAGGAGAGGTATGGCTGCTGAACTAGGACGGGAGAGGTATGGCTGCTGAACTAGGAGAGGAGAGGTATGGCTGCTGAACTAGGACAGAAGAGGTATGGCTGCTAAACTAGGACAGAAGAGGTATGGCTGCTGAACTAGGACGGGAGAGGTATGGCTGGAGAAGAATCAACGCTCGCTCTCCATGTTGCACCTTTTGCTTTATGATGACAACTCACGTTGGTTGAGCACCCCCAAATTATTTCTATTAACAGATCAAGGAACGCTGTCTATACTTCCATCCCTTTTGTTATTGGCTGATTCCATCGCCAGCAATGGCCAAAAATATTCTTGGAATTCTCACATAGAAACGTAATTGGGGTCTAAAATAAAAATAAGCTAAATCAATGTGCCCTTTTTCCCGATAGGGAATGTCCTAATGGTCTGAAGTGTAAGATATTGGTTTCTCCCGTGGGAGCCCCGGGTTCATATCGTGCGTGTTAAATACAGTTACAATATTTGAGCGCTGCAAATCTGAGTAGCAAGCAAACAGACAATGTGTATTATTTTTAACATGCTGTGAAAGTGGTACTCACTTTTAGGAATGGGTAATCGTTTACAAGTTGCAAGCTATATCATAAACCCATCGTTGAAAACCACATTTTTCATCTTCTGTGGTTTGGTAACTTCCTGTTGTTCAACGGACCGGAATGAAGAAGCAGAGTTTGGAAAAAATGTATTTGGTGTCCATTAAGTCTTAAACAGCAAGGGGGCATTGTTTCCACTCCGTTGTAGCCGTCCCCATTTAAATGCAAGACCTCATCATACCATTGTTGTGTTGTTTTACCCTTAGTGTACTAACTTGAACTCCACTACCCTCTTTTTGGGATTTACAGGAAACTCCTATTCCACCCCCCTCCTCCCTCTCCCTCCAACTCTCCTCCCCCCTCCCCCTCTTGGGGTCCCCAGGTCGTGCCTCTCCTGGTAACTTACTGCTGGGTCTGAAGAGGGTGTCTGTGCTGCTGGTCGACTGCAGGAAAACACCGGGACGGAGTGGGTTTATGCTCTTACATACATTTATTTTGGGACACTCCCTAGATGTCCTTAATTACCATTAAATACAATCACTAACCTTCTTAAAATGTAGACTCATTAGAAGCACTCCTACCCCATTGGTTACATTGATGATTTTAACCCATCCAATATGCTCAAATCCGATCACAAGAGTTTGGAAAGCTGGGCCTTGAACTAACTTCGATATGAAGAAGGAACCCTAACTGTCTGTCTTTGTTTCACAGGGGACAGCCCTAACCGTCGCTCTCTCAGTAGAAGGGGCTTATCATCTGGGGAGGCTAACCAACATCATGATGCTGACGAGGCAGAGAAGAGTCTCTCCAGATCAGAACACCTCAAGAAACACCAGCAGAGACTTACAGGGAAGAAACCTCACTGCTGCTTTGACTGTGGAAAGAGTTTCACCTCTTCAGCAAATCTTAATACACACCAGAGAATACACACGGGAGAGAAACCTTACAGCTGTGATCAATGTGGGAAGAGTTTTCCTAGATCAGACCAGCTGGTAATACACCAGAGAACACACACAGGAGAGAAGCCTTACCACTGCTCAGACTGTGGAATGAGCTTCACCACTTCAAACGAACTTCTAGTACACCAGAGAACACACACAGGAGAGAAGCCTTTTGGTTGTGATCAGTGTGGGAAGAGATTCACTCAGTCAGGACACCTGGCTAGACACAAGAGAATACACACAGGAGAGAAGCCTTTTGGTTGTGATCAGTGTGGGAAGAGATTCACTTGGTCAGGAAGCCTGGAGTTACACAAGAGAATACACACAGGAGAGAAGCCTTACCACTGCTCAGACTGTGGAATGAGCTTCACCACTTCAAACGAACTTCTAGTACACCAGAGAACACACACAGGAGAGAAGCCTTTTGGTTGTGATCAGTGTGGGAAGAGATTCACTCAGTCAGGACACCTGGCTAGACACAAGAGAATACACACAGGAGAGAAGCCTTTTGGTTGTGATCAGTGTGGGAAGAGATTCACTCGGTCAGGAAGCCTGGAGGTACACAAGAGACTACACACAGGAGAGAAGCCTTACCACTGCTCAGACTGTGGAATGAGCTTCACCACTTCAAACGAACTTCTAGTACACAAGAGAATACACACAGGAGAGAAGCCTTTTGGTTGTGATCAGTGTGGGAAGAGATTCACTCAGTCAGGAAGCCTGGCTGGACACAAGAGAATACACACAGGAGAGAAGCCTTTTGGTTGTGATCAGTGTGGGAAGAGATTTACTCGGTCAGGACACCTGGCTTTACACAAGAGAATACACACAGGAGAGAAACCTTATAGCTGTGACCAATGTGGGAAGAGATTCACTCAGTCAAGAAGCCTAGAGTTACACAAGAGAATACACACAGGAGAGAAGCCTTACCACTGCTCAGACTGTGGAATGAGCTTCACCACTTCAAACGAACTTCTAGTACACAAGAGAATACACACAGGAGAGAAGCCTTTTGGTTGTGATCAGTGTGGGAAGAGATTCACTCAGTCAGGAAGCCTGGCTGGACACAAGAGAATACACACAGGAGAGAAGCCTTTTGGTTGTGATCAGTGTGGGAAGAGATTTACTCAGTCAGGACACCTGGCTTTACACAAGAGAATACACACAGGAGAGAAACCTTATAGCTGTGACCAATGTGGGAAGAGATTCACTCAGTCAAGAAGCCTAGAGTTACACAAGAGAATACACACAAGGAGAGAAGCCTTACCACTGCTCAGACTGTGGAATGAGCTTAACCACTTCACAGGGACTTGTAATACACAAGAGAACACACACAGGAGAGGAGCCTTACCACTGCTCAGACTGTGGAATGAGCTTAACCACTTCACAGGGACTTGTAATACACAAGAGAATACACACAGGAGAGAAGCCTTACCACTGCCCAGACTGTGGAATGAGCTTTACCACTTCAAGCGGACTTCTAGTACACCAGAGAACACACACAGGAGAGAAGCCTTTTCGGTTGTGATCAGTGTGGGAAAAGATTCACTCACTCAGGAAGCCTGGCTGAACACAAGAGAATACACACAGGAGAGAAGCCTTACCACTGCCCAGACTGTGGAATGAGCTTTACCACTTCAAGCGGACTTCTAGTACACCAGAGAACACACACAGGAGAGAAGCCTTTTGGTTGTGATCAGTGTGGGAAGAGATTCACTCAGTCAGGAAGCCTGGCTTTACACAAGAGAAAACACCACACTGTTGGGTAACCTTTCCACTTTTGGTAGCTCAATCCATTTAATGGTAGACTAGTGTACACACACCGGAGAGAAGCCCTACAGGGTGAGTTTTGCCACCTCAAGCGTTCTTAATGTGGCCTTCCTTTTTCAACAACAACACGGACTCATCAGAAGCCTTGGTAGCTTGCTAGCAAACAAACAAACCACAAAGTTGGCTGCTTCAGAGTTTTTAGATATTTTTCTCAGATGTTACTATGGTATACTGAAGTATAATTACAAGCATTCCATAAGTGTCAAAGGCTTTTATTGACAATTACATTAAGTTTATGCAATGAGTTAATATTTGCAGTGTTGACCCTTCTATTTCAAGACCTCTGCAATGGCATGCTGTCAATTAACTTCTGGGCCACATCCTGACTGATGGCAGCCCATTCTTGCCTAATCAATGCTTGGAATTTGTCAGAATTGGTGGGTTTTGTTTGTTCACCCGCCTCTTGAGGATTGACCACAAGTTCTCAATGGGATTAAGGTCTGGGGAGTTTCCTGGCCTATGGACCCAACATTTCGATGTTTTGTTCCCCGAGCCACTTAGTTATCACTTTTGCCTTATGGCAAGGTGCTCCATCATGCTGGAAAATGCATTGTTTGTCACCAAACTGTTCTTGGATGGTTGGGAGAAGGTTGCTCTCTGAGGATGTGTTGGTACCATTCTTAATTCATGGCTGTGCTCTTAGGCAAAATTGTGAGTGAGCCCCACTCCCTTGGCTGAGAAGCAACCCCACACATGAATGGTCTCAGGATGCTTTACTGTTGGCATGACACAGGACTGATGGTAGCGTTAACCTTGTCTTCCCCCGGACAAGCTTTTTCCGGATGCCCCAAACAATCGGAAAGGGGATTCATCAGAGAAAATGACTTTACCCCAGTCCTCAGCAGTTCAATCCCTGTACCTTTTGCAGAATATCAGTCTGTCCCAGATGTTTGTTTTTTTGCACAATTGGTGGCTGACTAAATACTTTTTTTCCCCCACTGTGCAAATTGCCATCATAAAAACTTTGTGAAAATTATATTATTATATTTGTGTCATTGTCAAAACTTTTGACCACGACTGTATATTAACAGCAGGGTTTTAAACCCAGTCTGTGTGCTTACTAGTTATTACATGTCATATACAGTTGAAGTCCTCTGTGGTCCTCTGTAGCTCAGCTGGTAGAGCACGGCGCTTGAAACGCCAAGGTAGTGGGTTCGATCCCCGGGACCACCCATACACAAAAATGTATGCATGCATGACTGTAAGTCGCTTTGGATAAAAGCGTCTGCTAAATGGCATATTATTATTTTTTTATTATTAAGTCAGAAGTTTACATACACTTAGGTTGGAGTCATTAAAAGTCATTTTTTCAACCACCACATAAATTTATTGTTAACAAACTTTAGTTTTGACAAGTCGGTTAAGAAATCTACTTTGTGCATGACAACAATTCTTTACAAACAGATTATTTCACTTATAATTCACTATATCACAATTCCAGTGGGTCAGAAGTGTACATACACTTAGTTGACTGTGCCTTTTTTTACAGCTTGGAAAATTCCAGAAAATTATGTCATGGCTTTAGAAGCTTCTGGCGAATTGACATCATTTGAGTCAATTGGAGGTACCTGTGGATGTATTTCCAGGCCTACCTTCAAACTCAGTGCCTCTTTGCTTGACATCATGGGAAAATGAAAAGAAATCAGCGAAGACATCAGAAAAATTATTGTAGACCTCCACAAGTCTGGTTCATCCTTAGGAGCAATTTCCAAACACCTGAAGGTACCACGTTCATCTGTACAAACAATAGTACGCAAGTATAAACACCATGGGACCACGCAGCCGTCATACCGCTCAGGAAGGAGACGGCGTTCTGTCTCCTAGAGATGAACGTACTTTGGTGCGAAAAGTGCAAATCAATCCCAGAAAAACAGCAAAGGACCTTGTGAAATTGCTGGAGGAAACAGGTACAAAAGTATCTATATCCACAGTAAAACGAGTCCTATATCAACGTAACCTGAAAGGCCGCTCAGCAAGGAAGAAGCCACTGCTGCAAAACCGCCATGAAAAAGCCAGACTACGGTTTGCAACTGCACACAGGGACAAAGATCGTACTATTTGGGGGGTTAGCTTGCAAGCCGAAGAACACCATCCCAACCGTGAACCACTGGGGTGTCAACATCATGCTGTGGGGGTGACTTGCTGCAGGATGGACTGGTGCACTTCACAAAGTAGATGGCATCATGAGGAAGGGAAATTATATTATGTGGATATATTGAAGCAACATCTCAGGTCAAGTTAAAGCTTGTTCGCAAATAGGTCTTCCAAATGGACAATGACCCCAAGCATACTTCCAAAGTTCTGGCAAAATGGCTTAAGTACAACAAAGTCAAGGTATTGGAGTGGCCATCACAAAGCCCTGACCTCAATCCTATAGAACATTTGTGGGCAGAACTGAAACAGCATGTTAGAGCAACGAGGCCTACAAACCTGACTCAGTTACACCAGCTCTGTCAGGAGGAATGGGCCTAAATTCACCCATCACTCTTTATAACAGTCTGGAGTATATGCAAATTGCCATCATAACTGAGGCAGCAGACTTTGTGAAAATTTATATTTGTGTCATTCTCAAAACCTTTGACCACGACTGTATATTAATAGCAGGGTTTTAAACACAGTCTGTGTGCTTACTAGTTATTACATATCATATACAGTTGAAGTCGGAAGTTTACATACACTTAGGTTGGAGTCATTAAAACTCGTTTTTCAACCACTCCAAAAATTTCTTGTTAACAAACTATCCTTTTGGCAAGTCGGTTAGGACATCTACTTTGTGCATGACACAAGTAATTTTTCCAACAATTGTTTACAGGCAGATTATTTCACTTATAATTCACTATATCACAATTCTAGTGGGTCAGAAGTTTACATACATTAAGTTGACTGTGCCTTTTAAACAGCTTGGAAAATTCCAGAAAATGATGTCATGGTTTTAGAAGCTTCATTTGAGTCAATTGTAAATCAGTCAATCAGTAAAACGAGTCCTATATCAACATAACCTGGAAGGCCGCTCGGCAAGGAAGTAGCCACTGCTCCAAAACCGTCATAAAAAAGACAGACCACGGTTTGCAACTGCACATGGGGACGAAGATCGTACTTTTTGGAGAAATGTCCTCTGGTCTGATGAAACAAAAATAGAACTGTTTGCCCATAATGACCATCGTTATGTTTGGAGGAAAAAGGGTAGGGGGTGGGTGGGGGGGTGGCTTGCAAGCCCATGAACACCATCCCAACTGTGAAGCACGTGGGTGGCAGCATCATGCTTTGGGGGTGATTTGCTGAAGGAGGGACTGGTGCACTTCACAAAATAGATGGCATCATGCGGAAGGAAAATTATGTGGATATATTAAAACAACATCTCAAGACATCAGTCAAGAAGTTAAAGCTTGGTCGCAAATAGGTCTTCCAAATGGACAATGACCCCAAGCATACATCCAACGTTGTGGCAAAATGGCTTAAGGACAACAAAGTCAAGGAATTTGAGTGGCCATCACAAAGCCCTGACCTCAATCCTATAGAACATTTGTGGGCAGAACTGAAAAAGCATTTTGTGTATATTATAATTAATAATAATAATAATATGCCATTTAGCAGATGCTTTTATCCAAAGCGACTTAGTCATGTGCGCATACATTTTTACGTATGGGTGGTCCCGGGGATCGAACCCACTACCCTGGCGTTACAAGCGCCATGCTCTACCAATTGAGCTACAGAGGACCACTATTAACAGCAGGGTTATAAACACACAGTCTGTGTGCTTACTAGTCATATATATATGTTGTTATTCAGCTAGCTTGTTAAGATAGCCTAGCACTGCGCTAATGCTAATTAACTAGCTAGCCAACTAACGTCCACAACCATGAGCTCAATAAGCTACTCGCCCCATACAAAAGAAGATGTGTGCTGGTTGGAGAAAGAAGCTCTGGGGCTGAACATTGTCGTGAAAGAGGAAGAGGAGGATATCACAGTGAAAGGAGAGGAGGGGGAGATGACTGTCACAGTGAAAAGAGGGGAGGGGGAGATGACTGTCATAGTGAAAGAGGAGGGGGGAGATGACTGTCATAGTGAAAGAGGAGGGGGGGGAGATGACTGTCACAGTGAAAGGGGAGGAGGGGGGAGATGACTGTCACAGTGAAAGGGGAGGAGGGGGAGATGACTGTCACAGTGAAAGGGGAGGAGGGGGAGATGACTGTCATAGTGAAAGAGGAGGGGGGGAGATGACTGTCATAGTGAAAGAGGAGGGGGGAGATGACTGTCAGAGTGAAAGGGGAGGAGGGGGGAGATGACTGTCACAGTGAAAGGGGAGGAGGGGAGATGACTGTCACAGTGAAAGGGGAGGAGGGGGAGATGACTGTCATAGTGAAAGAGGAGGGGGGGAGATGACTGTCATAGTGAAAGAGGAGGGGGGGAGATGACTGTCACAGTGAAAGGGGAGGAGGGGGGAGATGACTGTCACAGTGAAAGGGGAGGAGGGGGAGATGACTGTCACAGTGAAAGGGGAGGAGGGGGGAGATGACTGTCACAGTGAAAGGGGGAGGAGGGGGGAGATGACTGTCACAGTGAAAGGGGAGGAGGGGGGAGATGACTGTCAGCAGTGAAAGGGGAGGAGGGGGAGATGACTGTCACAGTGAAAGAGGAGGGGGGGAGATGACTGTCATAGTGAAAGAGGAGGGGGGAGATGACTGTCACAGTGAAAGGGGAGGAGGGGGAGATGACTGTCACAGTGAAAGGGGAGGAGGGGGAGATGACTGTCACAGTGAAAGGGGAGGAGGGGGAGATGACTGTCACAGTGAAAGGGGAGGAGGGGGAGATGACTGTCATAGTGAAAGAGGAGGGGGGGAGATGACTGTCAGTAGTGAAAGAGGAGGGGGGAGATGACTGTCACAGTGAAAGGGGGAGGAGGGGGAGATGACTGTCACAGTGAAAGGGGAGGAGGGGGAGATGACTGTCACAGTGAAAGGGGAGGAGGGGGGAGATGACTGTCACAGTGAAAGGGGAGGAGGGGGGAGATGACTGTCACAGTGAAAGGGGAGGAGGGGGAGATGACTGTCACAGTGAAAGGGGAGGAGGGGGAGATGACTGTCACAGTGAAAGGGGAGGAGGGGGGAGATGACTGTCACAGTGAAAGTGGAGGAGGGGGAGATGACTGTCATAGTGAAAGAGGAGGAGGGGGAGATGACTGTCATAGTGAAAGAGGAGGGGGGGGGAGATGACTGTCATAGTGAAAGAGGAGGGGGGGGAGATGACTGTCACAGTGAAAGGGGAGAAGGGGGAGATGACTGTCACAGAGAAAGGGGAGGAGGAGGATGGATATCTGATTAACAGCAGTGAGTTTTGTCTTGGGGAGAGGCAGAAAGCTCTGATTAGAGAAAAGGCCTGCAGTGTCACTGGCCTTTTTAACTATCCCAAAGCCTAGGACCAAGAGGCATGGAGAGGCAGCCTTTAGTTACTATGCCTCCCAGCCTCTGGAATAGCCAGAGAACCTGAGGGGGAACGAAACTGTGGCATTTTAAAAAATAGATCTTAAAACACACCTTTTTAGTGGTGATTTTCCTCAGGGTGCTTTTTAGTCGTGCATTTTTTATTGTAATTCTTTAGTTTTTTATCCTCTTATATTTGTGTAGTAAATATTTAGTTTTATTTTAATTGTTTTTATTAGTTTTTTTCCTGTGAAGCACATTGTGTTCCATTCCATGTCTGAAATGTGCTGTATAAATAAAGCTTGATTTGATTCTCTATGGTGTTATTAGATCCCTAATATTGAGTTAGGCCTGTAAGGTAAGATAGACTGATATGATTGAAATCTCTATGGTGTTATTGAATTTAAACAACAAGGCACTCAACCCTGTGGATTATTGTGAACACCTAAGAGCTGTTATCTAACATGACGTGAAGAGCGAATAACACAACTAAGAGCTGTTCGTATTGGAGATTTTTAGTTAACTACTTAGACAACGTAACAAACCAATTATATGATTTATAAAATGTTGTAGAATGAAACACCTTTATGCCCTATATGCCTATGGATTAAGAACCAATTAAAGGGTTTAAAAAGAGCCATGATGAAATGGCTCTATAGGTATTTTTCCATTACATATATTATAATATGCTTAGCAATAGTAGAGACATTTCTTTAGTGCAAATGCTGTTATTTTCCACCATAATTTGCAAATAAATTCATTAAAAATCCTACAATGTGATTTTCTGGATTTTTTTTCTCATTTTGTCTGTCACAGTTGACGTGTACCTATGATGAAAATTACAGGCCTCTCTCATCTTTTTAAGTGGGAGAACTTGCACAATTGGTGGCTGACTAAATACTTTTTTCCCCACTGTAGTTTTGATGTCTTTAGAAAAACCCTTGAATGAGTAGGTGTTCTAAAACTTTTGACTGGTAGTGTATGTAAATTAGATTTTTCTGTATTTAATTTAAATAGATTTACGCACAACAGCATTCTATCCAAGCTGGGAGAGAGAACGAGGAGGGATCATGTCATGCAGGTTCAGGTAGCAGCTACAGGACAGTTGTATATTATTTTAAACATCAATTGTTAGCTGATTAGTATGCATGGATGATTTATTTTAAAATCTGCAATGTTTGAATGTCCAGTTTTAATTACTGAATAAGAAATGACATTATTACCACCAGCCAGCAGGCTATAAAATTGCAGCATTACAACACCGTGTATAGATTTCGTGAAATGTTAGGCCCTGTGTTGCTCAGTTGGTAGAGCATGGCATTTGCAACGGCAGGGTTGTGGGTTCGATTCCCACGGGGGCCAGTATATACAATACAAAAAAAACCAGAGAAACTGCGTTAACTTTAGAAAATGAGTTACTAAAAGCAGAAGGCTTCCTACGACTGGAGTAAAAGTAATTTCCTCTAAATCTTAAATAAGTATGCCCCATTCTAAAAATACAGAACTAAGAACAGATATGGCCCCTGGTTCTCCTCAGACTTGACTGCCCTTGACCAGCACAAAAACATCCTGTGGCGTACTGCATTTGAATCGAATAGCCCCCGCGATATGCAACTTTTCAGGGAAGTTAGGAACCAATTTACACAAGCAGTTAGGAAAGCAAAGGCAAGCTTTTCAAACAGAAATGTGCATCCTGTAGCGCTAACTCCAAAAGGTTTTGGGACACTGTGAAGTCCTTGGAGAATAAGAGCACCTCCTCCCAGCTGCCCACTGCACTGAGGCTAGGAAACACCATCACCACCGATAAATCTACAATAATCAAGAATTTCAACAAGCATTTTGCTATGGCTGGCCATGCTTTCCACCTGGCTACCACTACCCCGGCCACCAGCTCTGCACCCTCCGCTACAAATTCAGACAGCTGATGTTCTGAAAGAGCTGCAAAATCTGGACCCCTACAAATCATCTGGGTTAGACTATCTGGACCCTTTCATTCTAAAATTAGCCGCCAAAATTGTCGCAACCCCAATTACTAGCCTGTTCAACCTCTTTTTTGTAACGTCTGAGATCCCCAGAGATTGGAAAGCTGCCCATCTTCAAAGGGGGTGACACTCTAGATCCAAACTGTTACAGACCTATATCCATCCTGCCCTGCCTTTCGAAAGTTTTTGAAAGCCAAGTTAACAAACAGATCACCGACCATTTCGAATTCCACCGTACCTTCTCCGCTATGCAATCCGGTTTCCGAGCTGGTCATGGGTGCACCTCAACCACGCTCAAGTTCCTAAACGACATTATAACCGCGATCGATAATAGACAGTACTGTGCAGCCGTCTTCATCGACCTGGCCAAGGCTTTCGACTCTGTCAACCACCGCATTCTTATTGGCAGACTAAATAGCCTTGGTTTCTCAAATGACTGCCTTGCCTGGTTCACCAACTACTTCTCAGATAGAGTTCAATGTGTCAAATCGGAGGGCCTGTTGTCTGGACCTATGGCAGTCTCTATGGGGGTGCCACAGGGTTCAATTCTTGGGCCGACTCTTTTCTCTGTGTATATCAATGATGTCGCTCTTGCTGCTGGTGACTCTCAGATCCACCTCTACGCAGACAACACCATTTTGTATACATCTGGCCCTTCATTGGACACTGTGTTAACAAACCTCCAAACAAGCTTCAATGCCATACAACATTTCTTCAGTAGCCTCCAACTGCTCTTAAACACTAGTAAAACTAAATGCATGCTCTTCAATCGAACGCTGCTGGCACCCGCCCACCTGACTAGAATCACTACTCTCGACGGGTCTGACCTAGAGTATGTGGACAACTACAAATACCTAGGTGTCTGGTTAGACTGTAAACTCTCCTTCCAGACTCACATTAAGCATCTCCAATCCAAAGTTAAATCTAGAATCGGCTTCCTATTTCGCAACAAAGCCTCCTTCACTCATGCTGCCAAACATACCCTCGTAAAACTGACTATCCTACCGTCCCTTGACTTCGGCCATGTCATTTACAGAATAGCCTCCAACACTCTTCTCAGCAAATTGGATGTAGTCTATCACAGTGCCATCTGTTTTTCACCAAAGCCCCATATACTACCCACCACTTTGACCTGTACGCTCTTGTTGGCTGGTCCTCACTACATATTCGTCGCCAAACCCACTGGCTCCAGGCCATCTATAAATCACTGCTAGGCAAATCCCTGCCTTATCTTAGCTCATTGGTCACCATAGCAACACCCATCCGTAGTATGCGCTCCAGCAGGTATATCTCACTGGTCATCCCCAAAGCCAACACCTCCTTTGGCCGCCATTCCTTCCAGTTCTCTGCTGCCAATGACTGGAACGAACTGCAAAAATCTCTGAAGCTGGAGACTCTTATCTCCCTCACTAACTTTAAGCATCAGTTGTCAGAGCACCTTACCGATCACTGCACCTGTACACAGCCCATCTGAAATTAGCCCACCCAACTACCTCATCCCCATATTGTTATTTATTTTGCTCATTTGCACCCCAGTATCTCTATTTGCACATCATCTATCATTCCAGTGTTAATACTAATTGTAATAATTTTTCACTATGGCCTATTTATTGCCTTACCTCCATAACTTATTACATTTGCACACACTGTATATATATATTTTCTGTTGTATTTTTGACTTTATGTTTTGTTTTACCCCATATGTAACTCTGGGTTGTTGTTTTTATCGCACTGCTTTGCTTTATCTTGGCCAGGTCGCAGTTGTAAATGAGAACTTGTTCTCAACTGGCTTACCTGGTTAAATAAACGTTAAATAAAAATAAAAAATAAAAATTATTTGT
>NW_025538781.1:0-16698 GCF_020615455.1 Coregonus clupeaformis | reverse complement strand
TGCATATCAGTTTCATAACACTATCCATGAATTTCAAATTCCTCTTCCCAACTATTTTGCAATCTATATGGAAGGCTGTCAATCCCTTTGGTCTTAAATGAAACTGGTATATTTTTTATTTATCTTCTTTTTTACCAATTATGTTCTTTAATGCAGGGCCGACAGACAAGTTCCTCACTTTTCCCCCTTCCACTTTCCTCTTCCATTTTTTTGTAATGCTGCAATTATTTGGTTGTAATTTTGGGTAGAGCAGACATTTCCATATGTTTTTGTTAGCTGCATGTCAACATAACTCCCACCATTCCTCACGGATAATATCATTTCACAAATTATACTTTTAAACATTTTCTCAAAAATGCGTTTTTTTATCAATTATATATTTGAGTTTAACCACAATATTTGTTGCATTATTTGTTCTGTGTTTCTGAGATTATTAAATTCAACCAACTTTCTATGGCTTGTTTTAGAAATTGATATTTGCGAGATATTTTCCTTTTCAAATAACTGAAATTAGAGGTTGTAATCTGAATGAAAAAGGCCATTCTTGAATATGGTGAACAATCTTACTAATTTGCTAAGAAAGTTGGTTTAATATAACTTTTGTATATAAAGCTGGGATAATACTAAAGAGTTAATCGTATTTTTCACAAATAGACAGGTATTTACCTTTCCATGTAGCAAGATCTTATCTATTTCTTTCTATTAAAATGTATTGAGTGAATCATTTATTTCATTTTGGATTTATTCTGATATATCCACATCGCCATCAACCATTTCTGGTAACTACATGGTAATTAACATTTATTTTTTGTACTATTAATATTTATCATTTTTTTCAATCGTTTAAAATTATCTAATCCTCTATAGGCTGTGGAGGGATTCTTGTGGATTTAAAGAAAACATGATCATCAGTGTACAAATACACCTTTGTTTTTTAAACCCTGGATTTCTAATCCCTTGATATTATTATTGGATCTGATTTGAATAGCTAACATTTCGATGGCCATAATAAATGGAGTATGCGATAGTGGACAACCTTGTTTTACTCCCTCTTGACAGTTTAAAATTAAATGGCCATTATTTACTATATTTACACCTAGGGTTACTATACATGATTTTAACCCATTTTATAAGAATTCTCCTAAATTGAAATGCTCCGGCGCATTTATATATAAACTCAGTCTACTTTATCAAATACCTTTTTCAAAGTCTGCTATGAATAGCAGGTTTGGTTTCCCAAAGATTTGTCATAGTGTTCTATTGTTTCCAGTACTTACCTTATATTATCTCCAATGTATCGTCCATTAAAAAACCTGTCTGATTTAGAATGAATAATGTCCGACAATACCTTTTTAATGTATATTATGGTCCCTGAAATAAATGTCAGGGTTACCCTACTTGTATCTTAATTTTTTCTTCTTCTGTGCTTTCAATCATCCTATTTTCTCTCATTATTTATGCTTTATTTCCTTTATTTCCTTTGGGTATTTCTCTTTCCTGTTCCTATAACACTCATTCCCATTTCTCAAAATCTACCAACATCACGAAATACACCAGGAAATACTCAAATACCCACCATCAACCAGTCTCAGTAGGACCTTAATGACATGATGTACTTACTTCAATTCATTATCAACCTCTTTCTTCTTTATTTCTCCCAGGCATCTCCTGCAGAGTTTTTATATGTGGGTTTTGAAAAAAACAAACCCTGAGGGATGTAGTGCGGGGGAGACCAGTCTATCAATTACCATACTTTGTCTATTTGTAGTTTTAATTATGCCATTGTACATATATCCGTTTAACTGTTCTACACTGACCAATTCTGTATTTTCCCCCAATCAATCTACCGAGCACAGTATCTCTGCTTATAATTGATTCCTCTCTCAATTTGTTATAATGCAATATTTCCTGCTGCACACAATTAAGGTAATGTTATTAATATTGTTAGTTTGTGTAGGCTATTTAAAACTTTTATCCATTTCACTGTGTGTTTAACCCTGTGGTGTGTTCAACTGAAATGTGTCTTCCCATTTAACCCAACCTCTGAATCAGAGGGTGCGGGGGGCTACTTATGTCACATCCTCTCGGTGCCCAGGGAGCAGTTGTTGTTGGGGTAACTGCCTTCCTCAGCAGACCACTTTTCCACCTTGCCTGCTCAGATTTAACTACAACCTTTCGCTCTTATCTGTTAGCTACTCGTAAGACAGGCATAAGCGAAACATATGGTCATTGCATAGGCGGGCCTGGGTTCAAATACTTTTTGCTTTAGCCTGCCTGGAGTGCCTGGTGGACCGTTTGCACTTTTAACTTTTCTATTACATTGCAATAACACTCATCAAGCACATATACATCATGTTTAAAATTATTTCAAATTATTAACCGTCTGCCAGTAGGTTACCAGCAGGGTCACACTAACTATAGCATGAGATTTGCACAATCATGTTTGATCTGCTCTTATGACTCTCCCAGACAGAGAACATGACAGGAAGAATATTGGCATCCTACGTTCATTCATCATACACTGTTTATTTAGTATGGTCTATGATACACTCAAAATCCTTTTGACTCTTCCCTTACATTAACAATTCAGTTGAAACTGTAGCTGCTGTGAATTTCACATTTTCAGAGTTTCCATTTTTTCGGGGTTATTTTACTCACATCACATATACTTCTTGTTTTGGAATGTATTTTCCCTTTTTTCAATAAAATAAATCCTGTACACAATCTCTCAACTCTATTATTTGTAATACTAACTTTCCCATATTTCATCAGGTTTCATTTAGATTGCTAACTAACCTCTCACTATGTATCAGTTGCAGGTACACATGCAATGTTCAAAGGTTTAACTTGAGCATGAACACTCAATCAGAGCAGCATTTCTGGGTGATTCCCCCGTCCAGAATATTTTTGTCATCTCCATTGTTCTGCAATTCTCCCATAACTTCATTGGGAGATGTTTAACATGTTTTTACATTTGTACATATATATTTGTGTTTTAAATCATGATGAAATCGCCAATTTTGGCCCTTTTAACCTACTGTATTAGGGCCTACTGTATAGAGGCCTCCTGTAGACGTATGATCTGTGAACAGTACAATTATACAGAAAACATCTTGGTGCATTATACTCCTTATAGTGTGCACTAATTATGGAGTATGTCTGGATTCTACTCATGTATTTCACAGATCATACATGGAGGCATGTATAGATCTAAAAATGCCCTAACATGGTGTGCTGACATACTTCCTTTAATGTAAACTGTTATTTATCAATCACCTAATTATGTTTATTTCCCTTTTCATTAATTAGAAATCATATAACAATTAACTCATTAGGAATTTGGGGCACCCCGGAAAGAGCGGCGTTTATCGAGTTACCATCTCCTGAATTAAACTCTTAGAAGATATATATGATATATATCAATAATGATCACTTATCAAATAATTACCTCTTATCAGTCTCATTCTGAACTTAGCATAATCCTTAACCTGCAAGAATCCTAACCTTATTGATGAATCACAATACACAAATTGGCTTGATTATTATTTACTAACTAAAATAATAACACAATTACAACACACACTCACACCTAGGTTATTGATTACTACGTAATACAATAAACGAGTCCCTAGTGGACTGACTAACATTAGTATGAATGCTTGGGCAGAAGGAGGATCAAGTGGAAGGGAAAAATTCAAATATCGTCTTCTTTAAACTACACTCATTCAGATTCAATGCACATGTATTTTTGTAGCTGTCCTCGATAGTTGAGTTGATGATTGACTCTGGTTTGCCCACCAGAGATCCCCATTGTGTCCTCTTAGCCTCGCTGGTAGCACAGGCTTTAACATCAAGGTAGTGTGTTTTGATCCCCAGGACCACCCCTACACTGTTGCATGTGATACTGTAAGTCGCTTTGATAACGTCTGCTAAAATATGGCATATACAGGTAGGGAAAAAAGTATTTAGTCACCACCATTGTGAAGTTCTCCCACTTAAAAAAGATGAGAGGGCCTGTAATTTTCATGCATATACCACGTCAACTATACAACAAATGATTTTTTTTTTTTTATTTATTTTTTTATTTGCAAATTATGGTGAAAATAAGTATTTGTCAATAATTTCTCAATACTTTGTTATATACCCTTTGTTGGCAATGACACGGTCAAATTTTCTTAAGTCTTCACAAAGGTTTTCCACACTGTTGCTTTATTTTGTCCCATTCCTCCATGCAGATCTCCTCTAGAGCAGTGATGTTATGGGTGTCCTGGGCAACACAACTTTCCAACTCCCTCAAAAATTTTCTATGGGGTTGAGATCTGAGACTGCTAGGCCACTCCAGACCTTGAAATGCTTCTTCTAACCACTCCTTCGATTGCCGGGCGGTGTGTTTGGGAGTCATTGTCATGCTGAAAACCCACCACTTTCCATCTTCCAATGCCCTTGCTATGGAAGGAGTTTTCCTCAAAATCTCCCGATACATGTCCCCATTCATTCTTTCCTTTACCATCTGTCTTCCCTTTCAAAAAACAGCCCCCAACATGATGTTTCCACCCCCATGCTTCCATTATGGTGTTCTTTGGAATTCAACTCAGCATTCTTTTCCTCCAAACGGTTAGTTTTTACCAAAATTATAATTTTGGTTTCATCTATCTCATATGACATTCTCCCAATCCTCTTCTGGATCATCCAAATCACTCTAGCAACTTCAGAGCGGCCTGACATTCCTGGCTCAAGCAGGGGGGACACGTCTTCACTGCAGATTTGAGTCCCTCGGCGTAGTGTGTTACTGATGTAGGCTTTGTTACTTTGGTCCCAGCTCTCTGCAGGTCATTCACTTCCCCCTGTGTGGATTCTGGGTTTTTTTGCTCACCCGTTCTTGTGATAATTTTGACCCACGGGGTGAGATCTTGCGTGAGCCCCGATGAGAGATTATCAGTGGTCTTGTATGTCTTCCATTTCCTAATAATTGCTCCCACAGTTGATTTCTTCAACCATAGCTGCTTACCTATTGCAGATTCAGTCTTCCCAGCCTGGTGCAGGTCTACAATGTTTGTTTCTGGTGTCCTTTGACAGCTCTTTGGTCTTGGCCATAGTGGAGTTTGGAGTTGATGTTTGATTATTACAGGGTGTCTTTTATACTGATAAAGTTCAAACAGGTCCATTAATACAAGTTGCAGTGAGGACAGAGCCTCTTAAAGAAAAGTTACAGGTCTTTGAGAGCTTCAGAAATCATGCTTGTTTGTAGGTGACCAAATACTTATTTTCCACCACTGATTTGCAAATAAATTCATTAAATCCTCCCAATGTGAGTTTTTCTGGAAAAAAATTTCTCAATTTGTCTGTCATATTACTTACCTATACAATTACGCCTCTCTCTATCTTTTTAAGTGGAAACTTTCACAATTGGTTTTGACTAAATACTTTTTCCCCCACTGTATATATATATATAATGTCTTGTAGAGTTTCTGGTCATAGTAGTGGATAGAATGGATACTTCAGATTACCAGCGGTTGTCTGGCGGGATTGTTCTCTCCTCTCATATATTTAGTAGAAAGTTCTCTAGAGCAAATATACATGCCAGCTGCAGACTGAAATGATACGTTCTAGTACATTTGTCTTCTTCTTTACCTCGTGTAGAGGTTAGAGATGTCAGAGTTTCTCCATTTCAGGCGTGTGGACTACGTCTCCACGTTATCTGTCTCTTTTGGTCTAACCATTTTTTACTTAGCTTCAGCTTCCGCTTCTTGATTTTAGAAAATTCTCACATCTGTTATTATATGCTTGGTCTTCTTTTTGCTCACGCTTCACGTCTGCTGGAGTCTTGTAAGTGTCAACCATTTTAAGCTGTGGCCTTTCTGGTCTGGTAGAAATTTACCATTTGAAGCGTTTACTCCCTTCCACGTCTGCTGGTCTAATGTTTAAATGTTTTCAAGGCTTTTATGCACTCTGGGTAAAACATTTTTAGGGGGTAATCGCTTTAATAATGCATAATTTACTTCAATCATTAATTATCTCATCACTTCCAATCCCCATATGTTTTTTCTTCTTTTTTCTACATATATACAGTGGGAAAAAAATTTCAATCAACCCATTGCTCAAGTTCTCCCTTAAAAAATGAAGAGGCCTGTAATTTTGCATCATATCACGTCAACTATGACAGACAAAATAAAAAAAAAATCCAAAAATCTTGTATTTTTTTATTAATTTATTTGTAAATTATGGTGAAAAATAAAGTATTTGGTCAATAACAAAAGTTTCTCAATATTTGTTATATACCCTTTGTTAATCACAGGTCACGTTTTTCTGTAAGTCTTCCAAGTTTTTCACACACTGTTGCTAGTATTTTGGCCCATTCCTCCATGCAGATCTCCTCTAGAGCAGTGATGTTTTGGGGGCTGTCGCTGGGCAACATTACTTTTAACTCCCTCCAAAGATCTTCTCGGTTAATCTGGACTGCTAAGCCACTCACCTTAGAATCACTTCATATCACAAGCCACTCCTTCGTTGCCGGGCGGTGTGTTTGGGATCATTGTCATTGCTCGAAAGACCCAGCCGCGTTTCATCTTCAATGCCCTTGCTGATGAAGGTTTCCTCAAAAAATCTCCGCGATACATGGCCCCATTCATTCTTTCTTTTACATCTCTCTGTCCTTTGCAGAAAAACAGCCCCAAACCATGATGTTTCCACCCCCCATCTTCACAGTAGTATGGTTTCTTTGATCATCCATTCTTTTCCTCAACCGGTTAGATTTTACCAAAAAGTTCTATTTTAGTTTCATCTGACTCATATACATTCTCCCAATCCTCTTCTAGATCATCCAAATGCACTCTAGCCAAACTTCAGACGGGCCTGACATGTACTGGCTTAAGCAGACACGTCTAGCACTGCAGATTTGAGTCCTGCGCGTAGTGTGTTACTGATGTACTTTGTTACTGTCCCAGCTCTCTGCAGTCATTCACTAGGTCCCCCGTGTGGTTCTGGATTTTTCTCCCCGTTCTTGTGATCATTTTGACCCCCCTCGGTAGATCTTCGCGTGAGCCCGATCGAGGATTATCAGTGATCTTGTATTCTTCCATTTCTATAATTGCTCCACAGTTGATTTTCTTCAAACCAAGCTTCTTCACCTATTGCAGATTCAGTCTTCCCAGCCTGGTGCAGGTCTAAATTTTTTTCTGGTTCCTTTGACAGCTCTTTGGTCTTCCCCTAGTGGGTTAGTGTGATTGTTTGAGGTTGTGGACCAGGTATCTTTTATACTGATAACAAGTTCAAACAGGTGCCATTAATACGTATAGTGAACGAGCCTCTTAAAGAAGAATTACAGTACTGTGAGACCAGAAATCTTGCTTGTTTTTGGGTGACCAAATAACTTATTTTCCACCATATTTGCAAATAAATTCATAAAAATCCTATAATGTATTTTTCTGAATTCTTTCTTCCTCAATTTGTCTGTCATAGTTGGCATGTACCTATGATAAAATTACAGGCCTCTCTCATCTTTTTTTAATTGGGAGAACTTTGCACATTGGTGGCTACTATCTTTATTATATACTGGGAAAGAAACTTTTTCTACATGTGCAGTTCTCCCGCTCAAAAAATGAGGTTATTTATTAACATTAATTCCAATAATAATTTGCAAATTTGTGAATATATGTTTGATCACCTCCAAGATTTCTGGCTCTCACAGACTCAACTTCTTCTTTAAAAACTTTAATCTCCACTCATTCCTTATTATGCTGTTTTTGTTATCTATAAAGACACACATCCTGACCACAACCTCACTTCCCACTCAGTCACGCCAAGCCAAAATTGTCAAAAACAAAGCAAGGTTCTAACCTACCCAGGCTGAGACTTCTGCAATGACTAAGCAGCTTGGATTTGAAAGAAATCACTGTGGATACAAATGAAACACTAACTATAGCTTCAACAATCCCCTTCATCCAAACATACAAATCCCAGTATTTGTTACCGCAAAATAACAAATCTTCACTCACATCTGCAGTGCTTGTCCTTTCCATGTCCAGCCTATCAGAAGGGATTGGGAGAATCGTATGTCAAATTTTTTAAAAATCAACTTAACTGTTTGAGACAGAATGCTATTCCAACCCTCCTACTGAAGCTTCAAAACATCATCTTTGGGGTGTTTTTTTCTGCAAACGGCACTATTTAGAAAAATGAATGGGGCCATTCTCTGGATTTTATAAACTCTTCACCATCGGCAAGGGCATTGAAGCTGAAACGTGCTGGTCTTCACATACAATATCCCAAACAACCCCGGCACATTTCAAAAGTCCTCTCTCATCTCAGCCCTAATCTTTGGGGGTTGGTCCGTGTTGTCAGCACAGCCCCAAACATCACTGCTCTGAAGGGAGATCTGCATGGAGGAATGGCCAAAATACCCGTGTTTTTTCCTTTACTTTCTCCAATTTAACAAGTATTAAAACTTTTGATATTGACCAAATTATTTCCCACCATAATTCTCAAATAATTCATTATCCTACAAATGTGATTTTCTGAATTTTTTCTCTTTGTCTGTCATATTTGTCCTATATATTCACCTCTCTCATCTTTTTCAGTGGGAAACTTGCACAGTGGTGGCTACTAAATATTTTTTTCCCACTGTACAGTGGGGAAAATTATTTGTCAGCCCCTTTTTCCGAATTCTCCCACTTAAGTGAGAGCCTGTTCTCTCACTTACTTAAAAAAAATCAAAATATTTAGGATTTTAATTTATTTCAATTAATGGTGAAAAATAATATTTGTCACCTCAAACGAAATTTTTTAACTTACTTCTTATCCTCTGTCCTCCTTCTTACCTGTATTAATCACCTCTTTAACTTATTATCATCTAAAGACACCTATTCCCACAACCTCAAACATCACACTCCAAACTCCACTATGCCAAACCAGCTTCAGCACCAAAACAAAATTGTAGACCTGCACCAGGCTGGGAAGACTGAATCTGCCATAGTAAGCAGCTTGGTTTAAAAATCAACTGTGAGAAATTTTAGGAAATGAAACATACAAACCCTGATAATCTCCCTCATCTGTCACGCAATCTCACCCCTTGTCAAAATGATCACATTGACAAAATCCCAAGAACCACTCCGGACCTAGTAAATACCTGCAGAGCTGGGACCAAAAGTTACTAAACCTACCATCATAACACCCTCTGCCAGGACTCAAAATCCTTCACCCTTGTTATTCAGTCTGAATTTTAAGAGTGCATTTGGATATCCAAAGGTTATTATATGTCAATATATTTTTTAACTCTTGTTTGTATGAGGAAAGAATGCTGGTTGCATCCCAACCCATACCTTGTGAATTGGGTGAATCATTTTTTTTTTCTGCAAAGCCTAATGAGATTCCTCCTTCCATCAGCAGGGGCATTGAAGATAAAGCGTGGCTGGAATCTTTCCATACAATGATCCCAAACCACCGCCCGGCAACAATGTTAAAATCATATTCAAGGTCCTTACCTCCAGTCTCCAGATCTCCCTTCATAAAATCTTTGAATTGTCTGTATTGCCTAAGTGACCCCAACCCAAAACATCACTGCTCCTAGTTCTAAGCCATGGAGGAATCGGCCAAAATATCCAGCAACAGTGTGTAAACTCGAAAACGTTTGACCTGTGTCATTACCAACATATATAACAAAGTATTGAACTTTTATTATTACCAAATACTTATTTTCCACCATAATTTTTAAATAAATTCATTAAAAATTCTCTAAATGTGATTTTCTGGTTTCCTATGTGAAAATTCCTCTCTCATCTTTTTTTTGTGGAGGGATTCCAGTTGGTGGCTACTAAATACTTTTTCTTCCCACGATATATATATCCTTAAAATATATATATTTCCCTTTATTACTTTCCAACCCCACATCCCTTCCTAATTGGAGTAAACTAGTAACACAATGCTTAACTCTACTTCATCCCATACTACATACTATATACATTTTATTCATAATTATATTTTGTTTTTTTTTTACTCTAACTTCATCCGATCATTTTTCATCATGTCCATCCGGTATGCTTCTATATCCATATCTTTTCCTAACTATGCTCTTTCACAAAAAAGCTCACAATATATAACCTATATACTTATTATGACTCACATGTCTTACACTAGTTATCTTTTGTTTTGTGTTTTTTATCCCATCCATTCAGCTCCATTCTCACCTCCCATCTATCTCCTAACACCATCCATATTGGATTTCTATTTGCTATATATTTTTCAACTGTATTGTGAGTGTTTTTACAAAAAGTTCTCAACTTTTCTATTCTCACTGTTTCTACTTTAGTGAATTAAAATAAACATTTTGCTAAAAAGTATTATTATATTATTGATCGATTCTATACTTTTCAGATCACCCAGTGAGTGCTATC
The DNA here is from genome assembly GCF_020615455.1 of Coregonus clupeaformis. Taxonomy (NCBI): domain Eukaryota; kingdom Metazoa; phylum Chordata; class Actinopteri; order Salmoniformes; family Salmonidae; genus Coregonus; species Coregonus clupeaformis. The sequence continues at coordinate 6,310 of NW_025538781.1, read as the reverse complement.
TGCAGGAGTCCGCTCCATGCAAATATTGCAATCTTCAACCATTCCTGACCTGTGTCCAGAAACAACTACAATGACTACCAAAACAAATGATCTAATTCTTCTGTCTCTTCACACCAAATCTGCAGAGCTGGGAAGATTGTATCTCCCATACAAATAACATTCTATTGGTAGCAAGGGTTTTATATAATAAAATTAAATTAAACAATTCTAAGTTTTGAATCCGGCGTCTTTTGCATATCAGTTCATAAACACTATGCCATGGGATTGTATATCAAAAATCTCTTCCCAACTATTCTTAATCTATATGGGGCTGTCAATCTTTTGGTCCTTAAATGAAACTGTAACACTTTTTTATTTATCACAATTTTCTTTAACCAATTATTTTCTTTAATGCAAGGCCGACAACAAGTTCCTTTTCTTTTTCCTCTTCACATTCCTCTTCCATTTTTGTGGTAATGCTGCAATTATTTGGTTGTAATTTTGGGTAAGCAGACATTTCCATATGTCTTTTTGATAGCTGCATATGAGCATAACTCCACCATTCCTACCATAATATCATTTCACAGAAGTTTAAACCTAAGTTTTTGATCAATTATATATTTAGTTTTAACCACAATATTTGCTGCAATATTTGTTCTTAAATTCTGGAGGAGTTAAATTGAAATTCACTCAACATTCTATAGTGTTTTAGAAATAAGTGATATTTAGGAGATTATTTCCTTTTTCAAATACCCTGAAAGTGGGTTGTATCTGATAAGTCCTTCTTACTTGGGTGAGAAAATCTTACTAGTTTGCTAGAGAACCGTTCGGATTTAATATAATTTTTCATACTGAAGCTTTTTAGTGATATCTAATCTTTAATATTTAATAATTTTTGTCCTCCTAATTCATATTCTTTATTCGTTTTTGGGCGTTTTCGCTCTCACTTCCTAACTCTCCCTCTCAATCCACTTCCGTTCTGCGGGCTGGGTTTGTTTTGCTATAGCTCCGTTGTCCACACTATATCCAGAAAGATATAAAAATTACAATTACAACATGAAGAAAAGTGTTCGGGGAGCGCGTGTGCGTAGTTGGTTTGCCAAACTTAAAGCACCTGAGCGTGGTTAGATAGATTACCGCCCCTATGTCCATGCGCTCCATTGATTTACATTTTTCGCAAGCCCCTGATACCACTCGGAGATCGAGGACCTGGCTGAAGGCATTGAATCTAAACCCCCCTCACGTTTTTTTTTATTTCCTATCCTTTGTTACCAAAAAACCTAGGATAATCCTTTTCCCAGAGTTATGGTTGGGATACAATCTCGCCCTCCCCAGCCAAAGAGCGTCAACTCACCCAGCGACCACTGCCTCCCCCAATAAAAAACCAACTTATCTTGTTCACTTTACTATAAGCTAAACCAATACTGTTAATTATGAGGAAGTTATCCTACATTAACATTCTACCTATTTTGCTAAGCAGTTGTTGTTTTTAGATGGACAAACAATACCACGATAGCTACATCATTAATTGTGTGTGTGTGTGTGTGTGTGTGTGCCTGCCTACGTGTTGCCTTAGTCTACATCATAAATACAATGCAAGGTGGCAGGCTGTTGTGATGATGTTGTGTGTGTGTCGTGTGAGTGCAATGTTGTAGTACACATTTTTCCCTTGTGATGTTTGTAGTGAGAGGACTCTATGCCTGCATTAATTTAAGGCTCCATCCATGTTTTCTCTTCCCCTTTTTAGATGCTCCAGAAACCTGTCAGCCTGTCTGTGAGGCCAGCCTGCTACCCACATTTCAGATACCCAACCCAATGGGAGGATCCAGTCACATATTGATCACTTTACTGTTCAACAACACAGTCTGTTAAAGTACAAGCCACACAGTGCGAGGCAGATGGTCCTACTGTACCCTTCTATCTATCCCCTTATCAGGTTTATGTTCAATTCTTCCTGTGTGTTGTTCCTTTCATACCATCAATTACCCTTCCTGTTGTTGACCAAATACTTATGGCCGTTGATAACTAAAACTAATATATTAGAGATATTCTCACCGCTTCAATGATGTCTACATCCACTGGCAAGCATTGTGATTAGTTCACTGGATTGACGTGATGTAACATTCAAATCCTCGATCCCTGCTTCCAAAACCATTACGTGCTACCATCCCTTGTCGTTTCAGAGGAACTCCTCAACCACCTGCATTTACTGTAAAGTGCCGTGCAGAGACCACAAAATTCACGACTCTCTAACACTTTCCTTCCGTATAAATCTCGCAACACTGTGAAATATCTCGTTCGTGTGCCCCTAATGCTAATCATGTTTATATCTCAAAGCAGCATAAGTTTATCACCATGGACAGTGTTCTAACTATCTGAGGGCTGGTGATGAGGTCATGCGACCGTGGTTCACCATTCGACTTGCTTGAGTAGAGAAGGGTCAGTTTAACATCCTCTTTCCCTACAGACGCAATCAGTTACCAATAACCACCACCACGATCCATGTCTGCATACATGTGAAAGAGCAATCCAGAGACTGAGGGTGTTTTTTTATCCCAAATGTTCCCATCAGCATGGCACCAAACTGACAACATCTTAACCATCTGTGCTGGCCTAGTTAACCTGAAGAGTCCACCTGATCAGTGAGGTTTAGAATCTTGCCCTGTGTCCCTGTCTCCAACACCCACCTATGTTTTCATTAAATACAGATAAAACAACAAATACTGCGTGCATTTATTTTATATTTATATAATATTTTCATTATAAATTGTGTGGCTCTTTTTGTATTTTACTTTTTAATATTTAATAATCTTTCTTGTTGAGCCATTTGTTTAGTTTCCTCAAAACAATTAATTAATCCAGTTTATTTAATGTACATATATATTTACTATAATTATAACTGTGTTAAAATAAATTTAGCACTCTAAGGATTGAAATTACATCAAACTTTATTTTCCCTCAAACAGTAGCCACACTGATATATTCACGCATAAAAAGATCATTAAACAATGACATATGTTGGCTCCTAGGGCATGACCTAAATAAGCAGTTTATTTTGGTTTTAAAATGCTGAGATATTTACTGCAGAGTATAACCTTCCCTCAACAAAATCATCAACAATTTTCGGCATGTCCGCAAAAAGTAGAATGTCGCCAGCCTTATATTGCCCCTGACAAAGCCTTGTTCGTAGGGTGTTCCGATTTCTAGGTGCTCAGTTTTGTTCCAGATCACCAACTTGGAGTGCTAAGCCCCTGTGCAGTGCATCCCATTTGTAGCCTGCATGTAGTAGCCTTTTGGACCATTGCAGGCAATATGTAATCTACCCTATCTCCGTTTGCCACAGTTGTGATTTCGCAGTTCTTTGTTCCAAAAATTCTGCAAGTGACTTGTTTTCCCATCACAGGTGATTTATCTCCCTTCTTTTATCACTCCATCGGAGATGCTGCAACCACGGTTCCTTTTCGCACACCACTAAGCCTTTGGTTTCAATGCTGTGTACCCAGAGTTTCCAAATAGTCCCTTACAGAGTTCCTCCCCCTCTGCTCCTGAGTTGCGGCATAGTAGTACTGTTCCCAACTAGCTACATCCTGTGTTTACCCGCAACGTTGTCCACAACTTCCGTCAAATTAATGCATTTATGTAGATTATGCCCACCCTATACAGCCTATGTCTATAGGCCCATTTAATTTTGTCTGGCTTGCGTTCAAATAAAAATGATATTTTTTCTCATATAATTTAAAAACTGTTCCTAGGCTAAGCAAACCATAAGCAAATAATATACTGGGATATACTAAAGAGTTAATCTGATTTTTCCACAATAAGTTTTACCTTTCCATGTAGCGCAATCTTATCTATTTTTACTTTCTCTTACATTTTGTTGGAGTGAGATCATTTATTTCATTTTGGATATGTATTCTTATCCACCACCATCGATTTTATTGGCAAACATTAATTAAATTTTATTTTCTTATCATTTCATTTATCATTTTTTTTCGGTTAAAAAATGTATCTAGATCCTCTATGAGGCTTGGAGGATTCAAGTTGTGATTTAAAAAAAATGAATCATCAGCTACAATTTTGTTTTTAAGCCCTGATTTCTTCTTATTTTTATTTTTTTCATCTCGTGCATAATAAATCCGATAATGGACAACCTTGTTCACTCCTCTTACTTATTTCTGAAAATCCCATTCTTTTATTTTCCCTGGTTATTTATTTTAACCCAATTTATTCATATGTAATCTGCATTTATATATTAAACCCTATCATACTTTATCAATTTTTTTCTGCTCTAATATAGGCCTGGTTTCCCAGATTTTCCGTGTTCTATTGTTTCCATACTTGCCTTATATTATCTCCAATTATCTTATAACCTTCTATTAATATATCTCCAATACTTTTTAATTCTATTATACATTTTCTAATTTTTCATCCCAACACTAAGTTAGGGGCCTCATTTTTTTAAATACTGGATCTTTATATTTTCCACTTATATCCTGTTTCAGTAATAATGAATCAACCTTCTTCTTGAGTGTCTATAATCTACCATTCATGATTGTTAAAACTCTTTTTCCTTTTCTATGCCATCCACTGGAGTTTTCCCGGGCTTAATCTTTTCTCTTCCTCCTCTGTAATTTCACCTTCACATGAGTCTTTTTTTCTTTTATTTTAATTATCAATAAAATCTCTTTTGGAGATGAGGCGACTGAAAAAAACATATTTAAAAATTTGTTTCCTCCTTCAAAATATAATTTGGTAATCCTGGGTACTCTCATTTTTAACCAGTTTCAATAAAATATTTTTGTACATTCCTATGTTGAAATTATATTTTTTTCCATTTCTTTTTTTGATCTTTGAATATTTCTCATTTCTTTTTCTAATTTATTCTATAATTTGTTTTTTACTACATATCTATCTGTTCTTTACCTTTATTTCTTTTTAATTACTCTTTTGACTAAATTCTTTTGTTTTCGAGATATACTGAATTATTAACATTTGGTGTCCTACATGTTTTTTACTATTTATGTCGAAAAATCGTTAAAATCCTTTGTTATCATCTGCTTTATTAAATTTCCAATATCCCATCTGGAAATTCAGTAAAATAATGTATATGCATTATTGAGGTCCCCGCATTCTGTCCCCTATCAACCTTTTTTTTTTGTGCCAGAAATGACATAAGAAATAGTCAAGGCGACTAAGCTTGAGTTGAGTCTCCTCCATGTATATCTCACTAGATCAATATTTAAGCCTCCATCTATCTACTAGTTCTAATTATCACTACATTTCACATTTCCTTAAAGCATGAGGGTGATTGTTTGTAGTGTGATTTCCTTTACGTCCATTGAGCTATTTAAACGTATTATAATCTCCCACCATAATAATGGAGTCTTGAATTTCTTTCACTCATCATTTATATATATTTTCCAAATGTTTCATTATGTACTGATCTGTCGTTAATGAGCCATATTTATTCATGGTCCAATAACATCTTTAAATAATTCATCTACCTTGCGTATTGTTTAATTTCTTCTAAATTTTTCAATTAATATCATCACCCCTTTTTAGTTTCTAAGCCTATATATTTTTGCCTCATTCCTTTTTCCTTTTTAACTTCATCTAGAATTGTTCAATGGTTTCCTTAAACAATATATTATATTCCTTCTCTTTGAGCCATGTAAATATTGTTCCTCTTTTTTTATCTGCTAAGCCATTACAATTATAACCTGGCTATCACTTATTTCACCACATACCATAATGAGATACAAGTTTCAAATCTATTTGCTCATTCTATATGTTTGTAAATTTACCAATAAATACCATATATCCCATATACTGTGTGTATATACACTGCTCAAAAAAAAATAAAGAACACTTAAACAGCACAATTAACTCCAAGTCAATCACACTTCTGTGAAATCAAACTTCCACTAGACTTAACACTGATTACAATAAATTTCACATGCTGTTGTGCAAAAATAATATAGACAACAGATGAAATTATGAGCAATTAGCAAACACCCCACAATAAAGGGGAGTGGTTCTGCAGGTGAAGTACCACAAGACCACTTCTCAGTTCCTATACTTCCTGCTGATGTTTTGTCACTTTGAATGCTGGCGGTGCTTTCACTCTAGTGGTACATGAGACGATCTACCACCCACCAAGTGCTCAGGTAGTGCAAGCTCCATCAGATGGCACATCAATGCGAAGGCTGTGGCAGTTTGCTGTGTCTGTCAGGCGTGGCAGGTGTCCAGAGCATGGAGGCACTCACCAGGAGACGGGCCCGTACATCCCAGGAGACGTGGAGGGAGGCCGTAGAGGAGGGCAACAACCCAG
>NW_025538780.1:7500-16698 GCF_020615455.1 Coregonus clupeaformis | reverse complement strand
CACACCAACACTCGCCCTCCTGAATGAGTTTACAACCGTGCCTGCAGGCCAATAATAGGGCATCTATTTCTGACCTCCATCCATTTTCTCATGGCCTCCATCCATCTCTCTGACCATCCATCCTCTCTACTATCCATCCATCTCTCACTACTCCATCCATCTCTCTGTCCTCCATCCATCTATCTCACTTGCAAAGTTCAACTCTAATATTCTAAGTGATCTACTCTATTTGTCTCTTCTTTCACCTGATCTAAAAACCCATAATAGGTTAAAAAGCATTGTAGTTATATAATGTCTACTTTCTATGCTTTCACCTGTCCAGCTCAGTTCTAATAAGTTAGTCCAGTGGAGAGCTACCCAGAAAAACCATCCCTACTCAGTGAATTTCATACTTGTAAACATTAAAAAAAATTATACTTTTTAATAAAACTATTCTAAATATATTCCGTATCAAATAATTGATTCAAAACCTATTTTTGCAATGAGGTCTAGTAGTGTCACACCCCTAGCTCTGGGACTCTGTTATATTTGAGCCAGGGTGTGTAGATTTCTATGTGTTTGTGTTCTGTGTTTAGGTTCTAGTTCATGTCCCAACTATGTTGCCGGTGGTTCTCAATCAGACAACCCGTGAATCGCTGTTGCTTGTTGTCTCTGATTAGAAACCACCCTAGCAGCCTGTTTTCCCACAGTGTGTTGTGGGATCTTGTTCCGTGTATGGTTTGTTCCATAAACCAAGGGCGTCCACGGTATCGTTTTGTTGTTTTGTTACATTGTGTACTCCTAATAAAATACATGTTCAAATCCTTTGCGCATTGTCCCCTTCCTACAAGTAGCCTCCACCTCTGTATTGGTACACATGTCCTGACAGCTATTCCTCTCTGTCCTCCTCTGTACATTACTTCAATAACCTAGGAGGCTCATGGTTCTCACCCCCTTCCCATAGACTTACACAGTAATTATGCCACTTCCAGAGGATTCCTATCCAACCTTCAAACTCTAATATAACATGTTGTTCATCAATCAATTAAATGAATCTATTACCTTGAAAGCATACTACTAGCTTCAGCACTAAGTGTATAAAATGTGTTGAGTAGTTGGCTTGAAAAAAAAACCATTAGCCATGACCAATTAAGTCTCATTACTTAATTTTATTTCTAAATATCAAACTTAGTACAAATACAACCACAAACATCAATTAAACAAACCCAGCAAACATCATGTAAAACAAACCCAACAAACATCATTAAACCCAAACATATCTAACCCCAACCAAACATCATGTGTAAAGAAACCAGAAATAATTTAACAACCCAACCAACATAATATTGTTCACCAAACCCAGGCAAACATAATTTAAACAACCCAGACAAGACATCATATAAACAAACCCAGGCAAACATCATTAAAACAAACCCCACAAACATAAATCGTAAAAGCAAAACCCGGGCAAGGCGATCACTTCAATGTAGCTGGGCCAGCCACCCTTTGATCAGTCAGTATTAGACGACTGGCCCCCCCCTTTGATCAGTCAGTATTGGACAAGCTGCGCCAACCCTTTGTCGGTCAGTAGTAGACGGCTGGGCGACTCCCTCAGTCAGTATCCATCAGCTGGGCCAGCCACCCCTTCATCCAGTCTTATTAGACGCTGGACCACCCCCTTTGATCTTATTAACAGCTGCTCCACTTTGATCAGTCAAAGTATTAGACAGCTAGGCCAGCCACCCGCCCAGTCAGTCAGTTTGACCTGGGCCAGCCACCCTTCTCGGTCCATATCGACAGCTGGGCCAGCCACCCTTCATCCGTCCAATTGGACAGCTGTGGAGCCACCTTCATCAGTCGGTATTAGACAGTTGGGCCATCCACCACTTCCATCAGTCAGTATTTTTTCTCAGTTGGAGCTGACCACCCATTCCTCAGTCAGTATAACCTTTGGGCCATGCCCCCCTTTGATCATCATATTGCCTCCCCCTTTATTATTAACAGCTGGTCAGCCATGGCCTTCATCAGTCCTATCAACAGCTGGGCCCACCCCTTTGATCAGTCAGTATTAGACAGCTGGGCCAGCCACCGCTTCATCCAGTCCACCATCAGACCCAGCTGGCCCTCACCCTACATCAGTCATATTAGACAGCTGAGCCAGCCACCCTTTGATCAGTCAGTATTAGAGCAGCTGGGCCATCCCCCTTCATCCAGTCATATTAACCTGACCCACCACCCCTTCATCAGTCAGTATTAGTCATCATCCACCCTATCATCTCATATTAGACAGCTGGGCCAGCCACCCTTTGATCGATCATTGACGGCTGGTCCAGCCACCCTTCATCAGTCGGTATCAGACGGCTGGGCCAGCCACCCCTTCATCATCCAGTATTAGAGCGGCTGGGCCAGCCCCCTTCATCAGTCAGTATTGAACAGCTGAACAGCAGCCACCACTTCGATCCTCAGTATCACGGCTGGGCCAGCCCCCTTCATCAGTCAGTATCAGACAGCTGGGCCAGCCTGCACTTTATCAGTCTTAGACACTGGCCACCCATTCTCAGTCAGTATTATTAGACAGCTGGGCCAGCCACCCTTGTAGTCCCAGTATCAGACAGCTGGGCCAGCCACCTTATCAGTCAGTATGTGGGCAAGCGGCCCAGCCACCCCTTTGATCAGTCATATTAAACCCCGGCTGGCCCCACCCTTCATCAGTCAGTATTAGACGAAGCTGGGCCATCCTATACCTTCATCATCATAAACAGCTGCCCCCCCTTCATCAGTATTAGACAGCTGGGCCAGCCACCCTTTGATCAGTCCAGTATTAACAGCTGGGCCCGGCCACCCTTCATCAGTCAGTATCAGACAGCTGGGCCCCAGCCACTCTTCTCATCAGTATTAACGCTGGGCCAGCCACCCTTCATCATCATATTAGACAGCTGGGCCAGCCACCTCCTTTGATCCGTCGTATCAGACAGCTGGGCCAGCCACCCTACATCTAGTCAGTATCACATGCGGTCACCCACCCCTTCATCAGTCAGTATTAACGCTGGGCCAGCCACCTTCATCAGTCAGTATTGACCAGCTGGGCCAGCCACCCTTCATCAGTCAGTATCAGACAGCTGGGCCAGCCACCCTTCATCAGTCCCAGTAATAGACACTGGCCCCCGCCTAACTGATCATCATATTAACAGTGCAATCCACCCTTCCTCATCATATTCAGACAGCTGGGCCAGCCACCCTTCATCAGTCAGTATTAGACAGCTGGGCCAGCCACCCTTCTCAGTCAGTATTAGACAGCTGGGCCAGCCACACATTCATCAGTCAGTATAGACAGCTGGGCCCGCCACCCTTCATCAGTCAGTATTAGACAGCTGTGGTGTTCTGTTTTTTATTACCAGCATGTAAGCTACTCTACTGTATTATAGTTGTTCAGTTGTGTCAAATCGGGGCCTGTTGTCTATTAGTCTCTATGGGTTTCACTTTCCAATTCTTGCACTTTTCTCTTGTATATCAATGTGTGCGAGTCTTGCTGTTACTCTCAGATCCCCTCTCCGCATACTGACATGCCATTTTGTATACATCTGGCCCTTCATTGACACTGTATTAACAACCTCGCGACTCAATGCCATACAACAATCCTTCCATACCTTCAGCTGCTCTACAAACACTAGTAAAGCTAAATGCATGCTCTGTCAATCGATCATGCTATCACCCGCCCACCCACTAGAATCACCTACTCTCGACTCTCGACCCGGAAGTATCTGACAACTACAAATATCTAGGTGTCTGGTTAACTAAACTCAACTTCCAGACTCACATAAATCTCAATCCATTAATCTTCTTATTACATCAACCTCCTTCCTCATGCTGCAAACATCCCCCTAAATCGAGCTATCCTAATCTTATATGATGTCACATTTACAAAATAGCCTCCAACACTCTACTCATAAATTGGATGTATCTATCCCAGTGCCATCTTTTGTCTCACCCCCATACACTACCCCTGTTCGGGTCTGGTGGGTCCGGTTCTGTGTAGTTTTTCTGCTTCGTATCTCCCGTTTCCCAGGGTTCTGGCTCTGTGCCCTTGGGGGAGCTCTCTTGGTTCCGCACCTCATCCCTCAGCAATCTGCACACTGTCTGATCATCCCCTTCTTAGCTCTGGCCTAACATCCTTCCCTTTTTTATTTTCTACTCTTTCATGTCACTCGTAACCTTCATCCCCACCTCTGCCTGATGGTCGTGGCTGCCCGAGCCATCGATTGACCAACTCTGCCCCCCCAACAACTCATCCACCCCCCTCTGTTCCCTGGATTCTTCAGCATCACTCTTATCTGTTAAATCAACACTCACCTTTGACTTTCACTTCCTTTCCTTCTGTTCTGGGTTTCTGGCTTAATAACCGTGACGAGAGTCCGGCCATAATAACCCAGCGGACCTGGACTCTGTTCTCCATGCCATTACCCATCAGGGAGAAGATGTTTCGGCCATCATACCACGGAGCTACAGGAGATCGCGTTGCAGTAACCTTTCTACGTCTGACGGGGTCAAAGCCAAGTTTCCGGTGAATCCATCTTTCCCCATCTCTCCGCGTCTACTTGTCCTTCCGTGACCAATTCCGCCTGTAAATTAGGGGCTGGGAATCCTTCTTTCTTATGCAGTGTGTTTATGTTCGATCTACACCCTACTCTATGCCACAGACAAGGCTAGGATAGCCTTTGTGGTTATTCTCTGGTCGGGCGCTGGGTGAGCTTCAGCCCGTTTGGGAGCGAACAAGACCCCTCGCATGCTTCATACAGGTTCTCGGCCAATAGAAGCTCTTGACCCATTCTCCGGCAGCTAGCGCCTGTTTTCGCTTCACCAGACTCCCTCGTGGCCCGACTTCGTGATCGGTTCAAGGCGTTGGCTGTGGAGGTGGGGTGGAATGAAGGAGTCTCTCCGCGCCTTTTCCAGGGTCTGTCGGGCCCTCAAGGTATTATCTCTATCCCCTATGCTGACGCTTGGTAGCCTTGTCTTTCGGGTGGATTTCGAGTCCGAGGCGGAAGAATGTCCTATCGATCGCTTCTCAGGTTCCAGTCGTGTTGACATTCATCTCTCCACCACACAGGATTTGGGGTCCTTCTCGATTCTAACCAATGCAAGTAGCCGGCGGCCGGTTAGGGAACCCACTCGGTAGGACTATGTTCTCTTGTGTGTTCGGGCATTACTCCCACCTTTCGTGCTCAAGCTACGCGGCTTCGCTCAAGTTGGACTTTTAGCGAGCCAGTTTCCCTCTCAATCCTCTGTCAGACCCCTTTTCCCGGCTACCCTTGTGAGACAGGAATCAGAGCTTGGCATTAACGCTTTCTCGATTCAGTGCCTGAAGCTTTCTTGATGCCCGAGTTGGTGGAACAGCTGGGGCTTTCCAAGAGCAATTCGAAGCCATTGGGCGACCACTCTGAGCGGCAGTAGTCTGGCACTATCCATGAGACTAATCTTAGATGTGTTGTCGAATCATTCGGAGAGTGATTTCATTCTTCATTCTCCCTCTTCCCATGTTCCTCTGGTCCTTGGAGTACCCCTGGCTGAAGACACTCGTTCGATTGGGTGGCCGGCTAACATTGGATTGATTTCATCCTTCTCTCCTGTATTGGTTCCCAGTCAGGTGATTGAGGCTAAACCCCCAGATTTGTCCCTGGTTTCCCACTTCTTGGGGAGTGTTCATGCAAACTCTGTCTCTCCCTCCCCACCGACTTCCTATATTTCCATCAACCTGTTCCCTGGCTGTCTACCCCGGGAAGGTTATACATATCTCCCGCCCTGAGCTTGAGGCTTTGGGACCTACATCAAGAGTCCCCTAGCTCCTGGTCTCTTCAGTCCCTGTCATCACCCTGGCGCTGATTCTTCTTTGTGTAAGAAGGATGCTCTTCTTCGACCGTGTATTGATTATCGGGGTTGAATGACATCACGGTCAAGAACAATCATCCCCCTGCCCTTGATGAGTTCTGCTTCGACTCCTTACAGGGTGCTTACGTTGTTCACCAAGCTAGACCCTACGCTCGTATCACATAGTCCCGGATCGAGAGACGAGTTGTTGTCGGGTTTCAATACACCCGATGGGTCGCTTGGTATCAGGTGATGCCGTTTGACTACCAATGCTCCAGCTATTCCAGATATGGTACGCGTCCTGAGAGATATATCGTCTCTTTGTGTTTGTTTACTGATCATCTATCTTCTTTTCCGTCCACGTGTCCGGCGGTTTCTGCAGCGTTGTTAAATGCCTGTTCGTGAGGCCGAGTGGGTTTCTCGCCCACCCCACATCCTTTCTCGTACATCTCTGGGTTGGTTCGACCAGGAGGGGGTTGCCCGGTTCTGGAATGGGCCCACGTCGAGATTGCAGCTCCAGTTTTTGGTTTGAATTTCTACCCAATTCATCGGATTACGCCGTGTCTCCGTTAACTCTTACTTCCGTATCAGGAGCTTCAAGTGGAATCCGGAGTCATCGGCGTTTCTGGATTTGAAGGATTCACCACCCCTTCTCTCTCCACCTCGCCCCTCTTAAATCGTTGAAGTGGCCCCTCTATTGTTCCCTTTCTCGCCGAGTGCTCCACGGACAGTAAACTCCATCCCTGCCTACTACTCTCGTAAGCGCCTTTCCGCCTGCGGAGGGAATTCATGTGGGTAACCCGGGAGCTTCTCTAACTTGCTTGGAGTGGCGCCACTGGTTGGAGGCCGAGCAACCGTTTATTGTCTGACTACCACAATCTTCCTACGTGCAATCTGGTACCTCTCAACTCCCTAGGCCAGTGGTCTTGTTTTTGAACGATTCAGTTTTTCCCCTGCTTCCCCTGATCTAAGACGGCAAGGCGTGGCCCCATGTTCGATGTTCTCCGCAGGAGAGTGGGTCCAAGACCGACACAATTCTCCCCGGAACTGTGTGAGCTGTTAGGTGGAATTGAGGGTGATCCCCTTCGGACCAGGTCCTATCCTCCGTCGGTTGTTTGTGCCTGAGTCGGTTCCGTCCCCGTCCTCAATGGTCCCCCCCAGCAAGATGGCTTGTCACCCTGGCGTGGCTCGGATTTTCTTCGCAGGCGTTTTTGGTGGCCTGCCATGGCCAGGATACTCGGGGGTTATGTTCTGCCTGTCAGTGTGTCCCAAAATAAGAGTACCAATCGGCCCAGCTCTGGACTACTTCACCCCCTTCCTATTCCCGGGCGACCATGTCGCATCTCAGCCCTGGACTTTGTCACTGGGTTGCCCTTCAGGACCACTCGTTCTATTACGATTCGCATTCCCCACTTTGTGCCAATTGCCAAGCTTCCCTCTGCCTCGGGGCGTCCGAGATCCTGGTTAGGGAGGTTTTCAGGGTCCGCGGTTTGCCCAAGTGATACTCGTTTCCGACCCGTGCCTCGTTTACCTCTGCTGTCTGAATCCTTCTGTTTGTCCATTACTACTCATCTCACATTTTTCACCCCCAATCTTTCAGGCGGAACCCCAAGATGAATCCCGCTCCCTCTGGTCTCTTCCAACCCCACCTCCTGGGTCTCTCAGTTGCCTTGGGTTGAGTATGCCCCACAATACTCTCCCTACATCTGCCACTGGATGTCTCCCTTCAGTCTTCTGGCTACCAACCTCCTTGTTCCCTTCTCGGGCTCTCAGTACCCTTCTGTTTCAGGATTTTGTTGCCACCGGACCTGCATCGGGCCCGACTGGTATCGCTCCACAATCTCCGATCCTCCACCTATCCGTCGGAGATAGGGGTCTGGTTGGCCACGGGGATCTCTTTACGACTGAGTCAGTTGTTGCGGTTCATTGTCTTTGTGTGAGAGGGTGATCAATCCGGTGGCAGTTCACTCAACTCCCGGGGACGCTCAGTCCTCCCACCTTTCATGTCTCCTACCTCAAGCCTGTTTTCCTCAGTCCTCTGTTGCCTCCTCCCGCCTCCTCCTCCTCCTCCTCGGATGATCGGAGGTGGTCCTCCCTACACGGTCCGACGCATCATGGATTCCAGACGGCGGGGCGGGGTTTCCAGTATCTCGTGACTGGGAGGTATGGTCCTGAAGGGGTTGGATTCCTGCACATCCTATGCTGACTCATTCGTGACTTCTACCCCTCCATCCTGGCGCTCGGATCCTCCCGGTGGCGTTCATCGGGGGTCATATCATCCCGGCAGTCTGAGTCGGGTCCTGTCTGTGTACTAGTTTTTCTGCTCGTATCTCTTTTCCTCCCTTCTGGCGGGAGCTCTCTTGATTTCCGCACCTGCATCCCATCAGCAATCTGCACACCTGGTCCTGATCATCACCCTTCTTAGGCTCTGCCTAACATCCATTCCTGCGATGTTCTCATCCAACCTTCACCCAACCTCTGCCTGATGGTCCGGCTGCTCCGAGCCATATTATCAACCACTGCACCCTCAGCAACTATCCCCTTCTCTGTTCCCTGGATTATTCCAGCATCACTGTGATCTGTTAAATAAACACTCACCTTTGATCACCACTTACCTTTCCTGTCTGCTTCTGGGTTCTGGCTTATAAACCGTACACCACTGTACCCTTACCCTCTTATTGCTTCCTCACTACATGTTCGTCATCTCAAACCCACTGCTCCCCCATCTATAAATCACTGCTAGGCAAATCCCCCTTTATCTTAGCTCATTGGTCACCATAGCACACCCACCCACGCAGTCTGCGCTCCAGCAGTATATCTCATGGTCATTCCCAAAGCCAACCACCTCCTTTGGCGCTTCATTCCTTCATTTCTCTGCTGCCAATGACTGGAGCAGTTACAAAAATCTCTCCGAACTGGAGTCTTTCTCCCCCAATAACTTTAAGCATCAGTTGTCAGAGCACACCTTACCGATCACTGCACCTGTACACAGCCCATCTGAAATTAGCCCACCCAACTACCTCATCCCTATATTATTAATTAATTTGCTCTTTGCACCCCATATCTCTATTTGCATAATCTCTTCACATCTAGCATTCCAGTGTTAATCTTTACTTATTCTACTATAGCTATTTATTACCTTACCTCCATAATTGCTACATTTCCACACACTGTATATATATTTTCTGTTGTATTTCTACTTTATGTTTTTTTACCCCATATTAACTCTGTGTTGTTTTTATTGCACTACTTTGCTTTATCTTGTGGGTCGCAGTTGTAAATCGAACCTGTTCTCACTGTCTTACTGGTTAAATAAAGGTGAAATAAAAAATAAAATAAAAAATGTACATTTACAAG
>NW_025538780.1:0-5000 GCF_020615455.1 Coregonus clupeaformis | reverse complement strand
TAGATGTTAAGCATTTACTTACTACCATTTCCTTACCTCAATTCCACCTCGCAATTACATTTCCTTCTCATTAACTTGTCAAAGTATTGCCATGACTGCTGTCGCTTGCCTTTCTCTGCCCTTTTTCCAGCTATGCGTATGTTTAATTCGACTCTTATTTCTGAGTCAAGATTTGATTCCACTAAATCAACTCCTAAAATTCAGCTGTCATCAAGTCAAAGGGTGTCTATTTGAAAATCTCCAATATAAACTATATCTTGATTTGTTTAACACTTTTTGGTTTGTACATGATTCCATATGTGTTATTTCATAGTTTTGAAATGTCTTCACTATTATTCTCAATAATAAACCCTTATATTGTGTCCAAACATTTACTGTAGTGTGTGTATATATATATATATATATATATATATATATATATATATATATATATTATATATTTATATTATTACAGAGGCTGTGTCCTGAGTGATTACATCCCCCTGAGGTGGCTGCAAACCCACAGTATGGCTCCATCTGCTGTATGGTCGGAACTCCAACCCTCTGTCCAATCTTCCTGAGGCCAATCAGGGGCTGATAGGCTGGGATTGTTTTGGAGAGGAAATCTGGAGGGGTGGGCTCGGGAAGAAAGAGATTGTTTATATTTACTTTAGTTGCCACCTTTAATAAAATCTTGTTTTGGTTGAACCTGGACTCCTTGTTACTACTTGCGGCACGCTGACGAGCTAGCCTCTCGTGGCATCACAGATGGGTGGAGAATCCACAGCCCTCAAGCGTTAATAGTGCATGTCAGAGGAGGGATACCGAAGGTTTGATCACCCAGTTTTCCATATAAGTTGGTGCTCCCCGCCCACTAATATTTACCTTGTTGCTGTCCAGCACTACACGTGGCTCTCTTGGAGAGCAAAAAAGCCAACCTTCTGAAGGCAGAGGAATTGCAGTTGCAGAGACAGAGGGTGGTCCAAAATACCCAGCCCAATAAGGCAAGTGACTTTATATCTAAGATCGGACTTCTCCGATGACATTGAGGGCATACTGCATGCATTTTGAGGCCCGCGACCACTAGGGGAAGCCTGGCCCAACAACCAGTGGGTTGAATCTGTTTAGCCCCCTTCCCTACCCTGGAACTGAATGCTGTCCGGGGACCTGGGCCTGACCAGTTACATATGATGCCCTGAAGTCTGAGATCTCAGCAGATTACTCACAAAATTTGTATGGCCCAGCGCTTTCACAGTTGACCCTTCCAACCAACCAACCTCCTCGGGCGCAGATGCCTGAACTTGTCCGAATGTCATGAGAGAAATGGCTGGATCCGCAGAGAGAAATACAGCAGCCGTGGTGTAGGGTTGTGGTGGATCGTTTTACCAGCCCTGCCTTATAGGCAAAGCGGTTCATCAGTCAACAGGCCTTGACCACGGCTATCCGTGAAGCTGTGAAAGTACCAGTCCACAGCGGAGATGCTGAATGCTTCCAAAAACCCCAGGCGTCTTACCACAAATGGGAACCCTCCAAAACCAAGGTCTCAACCCACCCTCAGACTTATCCCGGCTCCAGGGAGGCCCAAGCCAACGGTCAAAATTACACCAGGGGGAAACTTCGAGCAGTGTTACCGGTGTGGGGAGATGGGACATATCTCCTGGCAGTGTAGAAACCACCATAACTATACCCTCTGCGGGTCCTCCATCCCACACACACCTGTTGCCTTTCGCTCTTAGGGAGTCGTTAGATGGCGGCCCAATCGACCCCACCTGCCCGGTAACTGTGAGTCCGCCATGATGGTGGAGGCCTTGCTCGATTCTGTAGCCGGGCCACCCTGGTGCGTAGATTTGTGGGCCCAACGTGTCTGACCCCGGGGAAGAGGGATCCTCCCAGTTTCCTGTATCCATGGGGACACCAGAAATACCCCATTACTGAACTTTCAATGACCAGCACACGGGGAGACCATACACCGACGGCGGGGTGGTTGATTCCCTCCCCGTCCCTGTCCTAATTGGACCCAACTCCCAGCCTTTTACCCCTCTGGAGGGAGAGTCTCAGGAGAGATCGCCAGTACCCCGACCGAGAGGCAAACTCATCCTGGACTCGTTGCAATCCTCCGAGTTACTCACTCCCGCCCGGGGATCAGATGGCAGGTGCCCAACCACCCAATGTCCATACTCGGGAGAAGAGAACGCGCAAGTACTCCGTTCTCCAGTGAGAAGAAGGCTCCCAGTGCACCCACTTCCCCCTCTCACTTGCGCTCAGTAAAATCCTACTACAAATGCTTAAATTCATATTAGAGGTTAGTGTTAGGTGATAAACAACCCTCTTCCCCCCTTTTGCATTACGGTTAGTATTCATAGTCGAAAAAATGAGAAGTGCATAACGGCTCCTCGTGCCACACCCTCTCGGACCACATACTCAACCTAGCCCACACACACCCGCTAGAACCCTTGGTACTAAGGAGATCTCTTTCTTTTGGCCGTTCCAATACTACTGGTTGCTGAGTGTCAGCAGGTTGCGCCAACCCACATATATCATTTCCCTTCCCATTTCAATCTTTTGGAGGATTGATTAACATAGTCGGCCCTTAGAAAGTGCCAGTTACATAATACATTCTGGTCATTTCTACTATTCTCCCGGTCACCCGGAAGGCCATTCCGCTGAGGAAGGCTACATCCACAAATTCCGAGAGCTGTTCCGTCTCTCTTCAACTAGTCTGAAATCCCAAACGAGATATTGACGACCGGGACTCCATTCCTGTCCAGGTGATCTTGCTTTACTGAAAATCAACAGCTAAACCTCGGTCCTACCACCCCCAACAGATCCTATCGACGTTTTAACAAACACTAAAAGTCCATCTACGGTGGTAGGGGAGATGGCGCAACTGGGATCGCTGTTACCATACTATTGTTCGGTGAGGTACCTCAGTCTTCTACTGTTTTTCACCTTTGGCTTGCTTTCCTACAGACCCAAGGACTGCTCGATCGCCAAGGAGGCCTGGGAGGAGCACCATGCCAACAGCCCTATCCGGGTTGAGGATCCATCTCCTGAGGCCAGTCAGCGGCAACAGCAAGCCTCCTACAACATCTACTCAGCCCAGGGAGTTTAGCGGGGGACGAGTGCTGTCCTTGCCCCGTTGAGTGCAAATTCCTGTCACGAACCTGGTCATTAACCATGGGATACTACAAGGTGGACAGCTAATGAAAACTGAGCAGATTTATCATGTTAACCTTTTAAAAAGTCACGCCATTCTCGCTCTCTACCCCCACACAGGCCCAGAACCGGCGCGAGGGTTCAGCTGGGTCCAAATCTGTCCCCACATCACACAGATGCCCATATCGTGAGCAGCCAGGATTCCTTTCTCCTCCTTCCCTCCGGTGGTCCTAGATCCGCCCTGCCTGGTAAGCGCCACGTCACCCTGCGAGCTCGTAAATTGGTTATACAGAAGGAGTAAGGAGATGGTTAGAAGTGTCGAAGAGTCCCCACAGTGCCCTGGGCAAGTCCCATAGTACTAGTTCCCACCGACGGTTCCATAATTTTGTAATGACTATCGAAAGTTGAATGAAGTCTCTGAATTTGATGACATACCCAATGCCTCGTGTCGATGATTTAATAGACTCCTTGGGGCATGCTCGTTTCATAACTCACTCTTATCTCACAAAGGCTTCTGGCAGGTGCCCCTTGACCTGTCTAAAAACCTTCCACCCGGAGGGGCCTCATCTCCTACTTCGTTTGGTCTCCACGGGGCACCTGCCACGTTCCAACGCCTGATATCGAGTCCTTGCGCGCCCACAAGAGTCCCATGCGGCTTATTTGATGATGTGGTCATACCAGAAGTCGGATTGGCCCCACCTACCGGTATCGCGGTGCTGATTCGCTCAGGAAGCAGGCTCCGGCAAACCAGAAGAAGTCAAGGTGGCCTTCTAACCTACCTGGGGTACACACCATTGGGCGGAGGGTTGGTCCAACACACAAAAGCCAACTACTCGGAGCCATACAGACTACACTTGACCCATCAACAAAAGCAAGTAAGGTCATTTTTGGGCCTCTCTGGCTACTATAGGCGCTTTATTGCAGGTTTTGCCACCCTAGCGCACCATTGTGGTTACCAACGCCACTCCACGAATGGTGAGAGTGAACTCGCGGCGCTTTCCACCCAGCCCAAGCACTCTCCCGGTCCAGTCCATCCTAAGTGGCACCATTCAGAAGGTTCTGTCCAGCGGATGCCTCGGGGTGGGTCGTGCTGTCCTCACCCAGGCACATGCGAATTTTTCCCATTCTCTACCCTAACGTTAGCTTCCAGAAAAAACTATTCAACGGTGGAGAAGGAATGTCTGGCTGTAGTCTGCCCTATCCACTCCGGTTCTATCTCCTGGGCGACATTTTCCTGGTGTATCTTCCCCCCTCTGCAGGTGGATGAGCCCAAAACAAGGAGTCACAGTAAGATTAACCAGATGTTTTGAGCTTGCAACCGTTCAACTTTAGTTGTCCCCTGACTAAGCACATCTTCCCTCTCGTATCCTTCTTCCTCTTTACCGCAGGCGTCGGTCCGGGGGATGTGTCGGTATCCGGCTGTGTCCTGGAGGGACGTTACAGCCCCCTGAGTGGCTGCAAACCCGAGCAGCTATGGCTCCATCTGCTAGTATGGTCAACTCCAACCACTCTTGTTGCCAATCTTCCCATGGAAACCAATCAGGGCTGATAGGCTGGGAGATTTGTTTTGGGAAGACACGGTCTGGAGGGTGATGGGAAGAGGATTGTGTTATATTTTTTTCTTTAATAATCTTTTTAGTTAACCTGGACTCCTTGCACTACTTAGGGCAACCCACCTGAAGCTACAGCCTCTCGTAACATCACAATATATATATATATATATATATATATATATATATATATATATATATATATATATATATATATAGGAAAAGTATTTAGTCAGCCCCATTGTAAGTTCTCCCACTTAAAATGAGAGAGGCCTGTAATTTTCATCACAGGTACCGTCAGCTATGACAGACAAA
>NW_025538779.1:0-16707 GCF_020615455.1 Coregonus clupeaformis | reverse complement strand
ATACGGTGGCCGGGAAGTGCAAAGCAACATTACAAAGAATGAAACACTTTTACAAAGCTCGAGACAAATTTACATTTTGGAAAACAAATGTACATTTTATAAAACAAATTTACATTTTATAAAACAAATTAACATTTTAGAAAACACATTTACATTTTAGAAAACAAATTAACAAGACGCAAAACACTTTTACCAGTCCCGAAACAAATTTACAAATGACAGATTCGTCACGGAAAGGGAATGTATCACAAACCGGAAGTGACGAGCGTGGTCTTTTCGTGGAGTTGTTGGCGTCAAATAAGTTTATGGTGACCGCCCGAACATGGACTGCGGCCGAGGGATGTTTTGCGGCAAACACATGAACAGCTTAACGCGGTTTTGCTTTACGTGTGGTCGGTGTTTGGAGTTTTTAAAGGACGCGGACAAGACGGAAACACCAGACATACTGCATCATTAAGTTCAATATTTTAACGAGGGTCACTCGTACGCTGTAATCGTGGACATGATGTCAAGTCTACACGGTGTAAACATCAGCTTGAGGACTCTTAAAAGTAAACTGAACGAAGCCGGGTTGTACCGCAGAAAGGATTATTCCTCGCCAAACGCCGTGAGTAACGCCATCAGATTTCAACTTCGTGTACCTGGACAACTACTCAATGGGACCTAACTATATGTGGCACGCAGATGGTTATGACAAACTTAAGCCATTCGGTTTGGCCATTTCGGGATGCATAGATGGATTTTCACGTAAAGTATTGTGGCTTCAATGTGGACCAACAAATAATAACCCAACAGTGATTGCTCACTATTTCATGTCATGTGTGCGAAACCTCGGTGTCATCCCCATGAGACTGAGGACTGATTGCGGCACTGAGAACGGCATAATGGCTGCAATTCAATGTACCCTACGCCACCATCACAGTGACTACTACTCTGGAGCGTCCAGCCACGGCTCATCTATAAATAACCAGCGTATTGAGTCCTGGTGGTCTATATTTAGAAAGGGAAGGTGAGTTGTCTTCATAAAGGGTCATTGCATCTTTTGGTCATTCGATTTTCTTCTCAGGAACGATTAATGAAAAACGAGCACAATAATTATCAATACAAATTTGTAAAGCAAATCCTGCCCGTCAGGAAAAGTAGCTGTTCCTGAAAAGAAAATCGAATGACCAAAAGATGCACAGACCATACATTTCATTATAACTAACCTTTATTATTTATAGTATAACTAAACATTTGTATCCATTTCTATAGGTCTCAGTTCTGGATGGAGTTATTTGCCGACCTTAGAGATGCCGGATACTTCAACGGGAGTCATGAGCATCAATGCCTATT
Source organism: Coregonus clupeaformis (assembly GCF_020615455.1). Taxonomy (NCBI): domain Eukaryota; kingdom Metazoa; phylum Chordata; class Actinopteri; order Salmoniformes; family Salmonidae; genus Coregonus; species Coregonus clupeaformis. The sequence goes on along the minus strand of NW_025538779.1, from coordinate 15,372 downwards.
GAGATATTGCTTTGGTGATGTTATTCAGAAGGACTTGGATGAGTGTGTGAGACTGTGGAACAGCCACAGGATTTGCCCTTCCAGAACAGCAGCATGTCCAGGAGGAGTGCCCAATGAACTCTACTACTTACCACACAGGTGATACATTGGTGATAATAAACAGATAAAAGCATTAATGTAACGTTTTAGCTTAAATGAAAATAAATGCAATTATGTATTCTATTTAACATAGGTTTGGCTCCAGAGACTGCAGATTTCAAAGTGAACAAGCTGAACTGGATGCCCTTCCTGAGGCTAGCCTGTCAATGACTCCTTGTGGGGACCCAAACATGCAGGAGTACTTGGACTTTGCCATGGAACACAATCAGTTACAGAAGCCAGACAACTGGGAGTCTGCATCCGAACTGTACATGAAACTAAAAGAAATGGCTCAGCTATGAAATGATCAAAAAGGGAGGGTTTTTTGTAGTGGTGGAATACTGCTGTCTGAACACAATATTTATGAATCTGTCACCCAAAGCTTAATTGTTTTTAAGTGTGAAGTAAATTAATCAAAAATAGTAATCAGTATTTATTACACTTTTGTAGTATTGAGAGTAATGGATCTAAAACATTTTCAAAATGTTTACTGTGAGAAAAGAACATGCTCACATACAGTAACATTATAAAAACAACTTTGGCAACTGCACTTTAAAAGTGCACCTTTAATAGGGTTGGGCATCAAGAACCAATTCCTACTTGGAATAGTTAAAAAAATTACGATTCCATCGGAATTGTTTCTTTATTGGAATCGTTTTGGAGGATTGGGTTTCAAATCTGATCATGGGTTCCAAATTTAACATGCGCAAGTTTTGGTTTCTGTAGCGGCCAGGTGCTTGTTGTGTTGCAGCCATGGAGCACAGTAAGCGGTGCTCTAGTGTGGCTTTATTTTACATTGAAAAAGCCCCGTCAAACTGCAACCCACCTTTGAATCAAAATAAAACTTTCCTCTTATTTGTGAAATAAGCATGTGACCCGTTTCAACTCCACCACTCAATGAATCGGAATCGAGAATCGATAAGAACCGGACTCGAAAGGAAGAATCGGAATTGGAATCAGAATCGTTAAAATCTAAATGATGCCCAACCCTAACCTTTAACAACAAGAACTTTTTCAGAGTCTTAACTTTAGGGGTCATCCATCATATAGCTTAGAAACAGCCGAATCCTGGACTATTTTGAATTCCAAAGTCCATTTGTGACTTAAACAAAGTATGAGTCTAGGAGTGGTAATCTCAAGGAGTTTGAACATGTATTTGCCATTGGGAACGCAGAGTCCTCCAGGAACTCTATTTGAGGCAGTGGTTCCAAGCCAGATGGGGGAAGTGAAGACAGCCCAGTAGCAAACATCAAAACATCTTCCACAGACACAGCAGCCTGGCCTTCTGCAAAGAAAAACAATTCAGATACATCACTGCCATGTGTTTTCTTAACTAGTTATAAAAAACAAACTAACAAACCTTCACAATCAAGGAGATAGTCTGCCCAGTAGGCCATGGTTTGACTTTCTTTAAGTCTTCGATTACTCCCCGAAGGACTGAGGTCAGGTTTGAAGAGTCTCTCAAGTTCAAAAGCAGTGAGTCGCCTTTCAGAGTGGCACATGACAGGAGCCAGCAAAGTAGGGTGTTGCTGTAGTGCAGTCAAAAACTCCAGGGTTGAAAGACCATCTCTGAATCTACAGAGTGAACACAAACATTGTTTCACTGCTGTGTAGTGCCAATTGAATTTAAAATTATCTAAAGAAAACTATTAAATATTCTCTTCTCTACAATTACTATCCACCTTAACATTGTTGAAAATTGATTTCAAAAACCCTATTTTTGCATTGCACATTAAACGTTAATTGTTACAAACTAAGTATAACACACAGAAACAAAAGACTGGAATGACACAGACGGATGGGTGGCTTGAGCACTCACACGATGCCTTCAGAAAGTCTACACACCCATTGCACTTTTTCACAACTTTGTTTCGTTATAGATTCAATTTAAAATAGTAATATTAATATTTTTCCTCATCAGCCTACACACAATACATCATAATGACAAAGCAAAAACAAGTTTTTAGAAATTGTAGCAAATTTAATAAAAATTTAAAACTGGAATATCACATTCGCACAAGTTAATTTACCATTTTCTCAGTACACTGTTGAAGCACCTTTGGAAGTAATTCCAGCCTGGATTCCTCGTGTATGAAGCTACAGGCTTTACACACAACATCACCACACTCTTTATATCTGATTTTCAGGGACATTTACAAGAGATACTAAAACCTCTCTGCATGTCAGGATCTCTATGAGAACTGAGGGCAGAAATAGATCCATTTGTAAATGACACTGCTACAGTATGGAGCAGGTGGTTGGATAAACAGCAGCAAGTCATCAAGGGTTTGATGGGTAAAGTGAGCCTCAAACCATCACTCTGCTGCCAGATGTGCAGCAGAGGTGGATGGATCACTTTAAGGGGTAACTGGACTGATTTTCCTCTATGGAAGAGTTAGTCAGGAGGAGAAACCTAAGATCTAATTTCTGTTTTTGCTTTGTCATTATGATGTATTGTGTGTAGATTGATGAGGAAAAGGATTTAAATATATTTTAAATTGAATCTATAAAGGTGTGCAGACTTAATGAAGGCACTGTAGTTTGACACAGAATGAAGTGACATCACATATCCGTTGAAATACACTAAGGTACAAATTCTGATTAAGGACAAATTGATAACAGATATACATACTTGCATAAACCAAAGATGGGGACCATGAGGCATTTCAAACAAAAAATTCATACATAAATAAATAAAAATCTCATCACTACAAATATCATCTTACCTGTCAATTACAGATGAGTTGCGGTCAATGATATACCATTGGAGGTAGTCTGACACGATTTCTTTATTTTCTTCCACAGTAGCCACGTCTCAGACAACCTGCTGTCTGTAACATTGTGCTGTGTCTCATCATACATTCTTGCAGAGCATCCAATGAAGCAGCATTCTCAATCTGAAAGACATGAAAATGGGCAAAAACACCCCAGTCAATAACTGTATGCACTGTATCTCCTTGCCTATTTTTTTAATAACGTACATAGCAAGGTGTAATCTTACACTATCAAAAACTAATAAATTAATTAAATATATTCCGCACGTGATATAGGAAGTAAACATTGTCTCAAAAACACTGCAGTAAGTATGAAAAACTCTGCCCTACCATACCCTTATGCTATTCTCACCTCTTGCAAAGCTTTCCCTATTTCTTCATCAGTTATTAAATTATTTGTTGCTTTGAATGAAGGCTGGCCTGCAAGATAATGTACAAGATCTTCTGACAGGAAATGGTGTCCTGGACCTCCATGCACAACTGACACAGCAATCATCTTTCCTGCCAAGTAGTATTCATCCTCCCTAACAGCTGTGAATGAATTCATATTGCAAAATTAAAACAATGCATTACTGTATATACTGTAATATGCAAGCATATGTCATGTGATATATCTGGTCAATGAGCATTAACCAACCATTAGTAGCCTATAGTACACATCCAACCAATATGCATACCCTTTGCATTGTAGACCAAGAACCGATGTCCTTCTGGTCCATCAAAAATGGGCCGGTCTTTTAGGTGTTTCATCAGTAGAGTTAAAAACTCTCGTCTTGGACCACCAGTGTCAATTCCCTCTTCCAGAACACCAGTATCATCAGTAAATTTCACCAGCATGTCACAGGTTTCAGAATATGTTGTACGCTTGAAACCTCTGACTGCCCCATCCCAAACATTATCCCTTGAGATGTTAAACCGGCTGACTTTTTTTATGATCAATAGGAAGAGACAGGTTTGCTACGATGTCAGGTAATGCAATGTCCGTCTCCTCCCTGTAATGACAAAAAGTTAATTCATTTGTGGATATTCCAGATATACAAGAACTATTGTACAGTGAAAAAACTGGAGTGCTATAGTCAAAAGCATATTACATTGCTGTGTGTTGGAAATTCTTCACATTGACAGCAACCGGCTCTTCGTCCTCCTGCTCAACATTTGGTGAATACAGGTCTGTGTATTTACTGTTGGGAAATTGCCATTTTCATGTTAAAACATCTTACAAACAAAAATGTCTTCCCCATGTAATCAGTTCAATACATTTAAATTATGTCAGTCATTATCTTTTCTTTTTTTTTTACTTACCTGTAGCAATAAATTTTTTCTGGATTTGCTTCCGGTGGATCCAGATCCTCAGCATCAGATATTACTATCTGAAAAAAAGATTAAAATGTATGAAACAACAACACTGAAAGCAAGAAATGTCATGCTGCCACACTCTGCCTTATTACCCGTCCAGGCTGAATTGTTGATTGTCCTGGTGCATCTCTGAAACATGATAAAACATATTAAAATGATTAGCTCCATGATAAAGGCTATAATGTAGCTTTGAGTAGCATGTAGTAGTAGAGGGAACAGAAAGATGTATTTAAAAAAAAGATTATTTTGAGAACATGTGGATAGGAGCGCTTCCTGGACTCAAATCTGAGTTAGTTTGAGTTTCTTTTTTAATGGAAAAGGTATAAAATAAAATAAAGCTCAAACTACTATTTTTTAACTATTAAAATGCTTGTATTGCAAGTGGCCAAGCCATACAGAACCAATTTAAAAGAACTTTAATGCGTTTTTGCATCTAGCCTTCGTCAGCGAGTCAAACAGATGAAATGAGAGACAATGGGTCTTTTCTAGTGTCCAAGGTGTTCTGGGCTAGAGTAGGTGTTGTAGACATCTTAAAACCAGTAGGTGTCCTTCAGGCCTACAATAGTCAAATCAAGTAAACGTTTTGGTTTTGCTAAACTTACTTTGCATAGCACTGTCCGGCTGTCGAGACGTCCCCTGTGTTTCCGTCTTGTCCGCGTCCTTTAAAAACTCCAAACACCGACCACACGTAAAGCAAAACCGCGTTAAGCTGTTCATGTGTTTGCCACAAAACGGGCAAAACATCCCTCGGCCGCAGTCCATGTTCGGTCGGTCACCATAAACTTATTTGACGCCATAAACTCCACAACAACTCCACGAAAAGACCACGCACGTCACTTCCGGTTTATGGTACATTCCCTTTCCGTGACGAATCTGTCATTTGTAAATTTGTTTCGGGACTGGTAAAAGTGTTTTGCGTCTTGTTAATTTGTTTTCTAAAATGTAAATGTGTTTTCTAAAATGTTAATTTGTTTTATAAAATGTAAATTTGTTTTATAAAATGTAAATTTGTTTTCCAAAATGTAAATTTGTTTTCCAAAATGTAAATTTGTCTCGAGCTTTGTAAAAGTGTTTCATTCTTTGTAATGTTGCTTTGCACTTCCCGGCCACCGTAGAAATAAGCCTAGATCAGGCATCTTGCAATTGGCTCAATAACTATCTAACGGACACAATGTGTGCTTGCTTAATGACGTTATCAAATCTAGATTAACTAATAATAGGAAAGGTGTGCTGCAGGCAATGTTCCCTCTAAACTGCGCAGCCGCGCACTTCCTCCAGGACTGCAGAGAAGAAGAAATGCCATGCCGCGCAGAGACGCAAGAGATTGAATTTAACTGAGTTCGCCCCATTATTTTGCACTATATAGATCAACGATTTTGTTGTAGGCAGAGCCAGTCCGAACCGAGTAGAATTCTATTGACGGGAGTAGCCCACGAGCGGTCTTTCAATCACCCGCGAGTGAATGCGCAGTTCAGATCAGACCGCAGAGCCGCGCGTCTGCACATTTGTTGATATTCTTTGCTAGTTAGCGAGTTATTAGCCCAGTTATACATAAGTATAGGTCAGCAATGGGGAATTACTGCTTCCTACAAGAGAACAAAACGTGTAGGCTACATTTCAAGCTGTCTTTGAAAAGCCAGTCAGATAAAAAGCTTATGTCTTAATTAAAGAGGCAGTGTTGTATTTTGAGACAGGCTTGAATATGCAAATAAGCCAATAAGCAGAGGGGTAGCCTACATTGTCTAATTCTCTGTATGGTAATAATAATTAATATTATTTTGTAAAGTGGTTTCTTGCATCATACAACCCTATACAATTTACAGTCACCTATTTGGCACATGGTGTTACAAACCAAGTAAAAAAAAATCAAGAATTCATGTCAAGCCCTTCATAATGTAAAAACGTGTTTTAAAGTATCCTGCAATGTAGGCCTGCATTGAACACCACATATAGGCTACTGTAGGCTATATCATAGAAATAAAAAGCTATCTAAAACTGGAAGAGTACAGCCTCAGTGTTCACTGGAAACGCGCACGGGAAGTTGCGCAAAAGTCTCACAGCCTTCAAGTTTCCGCTCATAAGACCTACAATTTGCTCAGTTGCCAAAAAAACTAGGTATAGAAATAAATCCTGCTTCACTTAAGAAAGTAGAAGGAAGATTGTTCAAGCAACGCTTCTCCCAGTGCTTAATTATGGTGACGTAATCTACATGCATACGGCAGCTTCTGTTTTAAAACCTTTAGCACTGTGTTTTATCACGGTGGAAATGTTTCATATAAAAGTTAAATAAAAAATTGCAATATAAATAAAAAATATGCCTTTTGAACACAGCAACCAAATACTTTTTTTTTACTAGAAACATTTGAACTATACAATTTCTATTCTATATTATTTATCTAGTCAAAACATGTCACTACACCTCAACACATCACCATTGGGACAATCCAATTTCCTAATCCCCATTATTTTCTATAATGCATATGAATAGATTTTTTCAGTATAAAGGACTTAGACAGGTTTTCTTCTTAGGTAACAATGAAATAAAACAACAAATATATTATTTGTATTTTTTTTCCATTTTTAAGTGTTTCCACTTACTATTGGGGAGTGGAATTAGAGAGGAAGCTTGTGTTACCTTTCTCACACCACTACAGTATTCATTTCAACAGACCCTTTCCCTCCCCCATTGTTAGAGTTCAATATATGCCCAGGACTATATTGAGGTTCAGGCTGTTGTAATGTACCATTGATTATGTAAATAGTATTGTAGAACTCTGGTATTGATGGTCCATTTGAGGGTGATTCATTGATATGAATATTCAGAGTGAAAGAGCTGAGAATTCATGTGATGGCCCACATCTAACACAATATTTCCTGTTGTGTTAGTAAGCACCACAGCATTTTAGGCAGCAATTGTTCAAATTGATTAACAGATTAACAGTGAGTACAAACCCAGCCTGCCTCTCTCCTTCCACACTGAGTCCAAACCTACAGTCACTGGGTCCTGATTGTGACAGTGGAGCCCAGTTTGCACTGCAGGATCCAGAGATGGCATCAGTGAAGCTGGAAGATTGCAGTCAAACACTGGAGCTGAATGTCAACATTAAAGATGAAGAAGAGGAGGAGAAGATTGGGAAATCTGTTTCTCATGGTAAGAGCAGGTTCTTTAGTGATCATATATATAGAACACCTCACCTGCGACTCATGAAAATACTTCAATTTATGTATTAATTAAGTATAGTAAAATGTTTATCTGACACCATAAAGACGATTAAAATATGCAAGCAAGCATTTGGCAATGAGTTTTTGTTGACTAGCAAGAATTGGTCTGAAGTGGAAGACTACAGGGAAATAGATGTAATGACATTGTAAAATTAACGATTTACTTTTAAAAAATTACTTTTCAGAGGAACTAGGGTTATGTGCCTTGCTCAAGGGCACATCGACAGATTTTTCACCTAGTCTGCTCAGGGATTCGAACCAGCAACCTTTCAGTTACATTCTGCCCAAGGTGTGAAGTCTAAGTTACAAGTCAATACTGATATTAACAAAACATTAAGTATCTAAACATGATCAGACAGGAAGAGAAAGACAGAGAATCCATAGCTTGTGTCGTGGCCCATAGCTCATGGGATAGAGAGAATCCATAGCTTGTGTCGTGGCCCATAGCTCATGGGATAGAGAGAATCCATAGCTTGTGTCATGGCCCATAGCTCATGAGATAGAGAGAATCCATAGCTTGTGTCGTGGCCCACAGCTCATGGGAGAGGGGTAGAGAGAAAGACGGTGTACACAGTGTATTAAACATTAGGAACACTTGCTTCTTTCCCTGCCATAGACTGACCAGGTGAAAGCTATGATCCCTTATCGATGTCTCTTGTTAAATCCATGTGGTGAAAAGACAAACGTTGCTGATAATGCCGTGATGATAAGAAGTCCGCTGACACTGTACTTTGTTTATAAAGGTTTATTATAACAAAGAGTTTCAGCGTCAGATTTACAGATACCTGCAGATATCTGAAGAACAGCCGGAGCCAATTCTGTAATTTGCTATTCATCCCTCCCTTGTTCAAGACCTGGCATTTATATCCTATGTGACATAGTATGGCGTGATTTTAATACACCAATCCCTGGCTTTTCTACATATCTTCCCATATCCTTTTTTCCAGGAATTTAGTAATGCTTTCCAGATGTTTCAGCAAGCAGAGCCAAGTTTCCTCTAACACACTCTTCTGCAAACGTCAGCACAATCACAGACCCTCAGACACTACATATTTCCCCCCTTCGAGACTAATTAAGTCTCGAAAACAAAGAGAATAGGATTATGACAAATAAAATAAAAATTCTTGAGTAACTTTAGCAATAAATCCAAATTTATGGAAAATAAACACATGTTTATATAGACACATTTTTGTATGTAGTGTAAATACATTGTTATGGAGTGTAAATAAATTGTTATGGAGTGTAAATAAATTGTTATGGAGTGTAAGAGCGAAAAACCTGTCTGGCAGCTTTCATTCCAAATATCCATCAGTCAGTCAAGACAGGAAAATTCTCTCACGGCCCCTCTGCCCTAGGCGACCACCTAAGTACTCCAGATCAATTTATAAATCTTTATCAATACATTTTAAGCTATGATGCAATTGAATACATATGAAAACCCCAGCAAACAAAATACAATCAAAATGTCCACATTCAGGCTGGTCGACCCATCGGACCCTCCTGTGGATTCTTTCTGTCCCTGCCTAGACCCAATATCCCTAAGCTTCAACGAAATAAACAAAAACATCTGAGGTCCCCACATGTACCCAACAACAGAAAACATAATTATTCAAAAAATTAATACAGAAAGAATATAACACTGGAATGTAGTCCACTACACTTCATCTCCTCCACAGTGTCGACTTTCAATGCAACGTCGATGATGGAATCTGAACATTTCCACACCTTCCTTGTTCCACTTCCTCCAGTCCATTCATATTGTCCATGTTTGAGTATTTGAGTCCCTCTACATATTCCCCCATATGCTTCTGGAAGAAAAGAAAAGACCAAACAGTATCTTTTGCAAAACAACACATGCAAATTAAAACATCAATATCAACTAAAAATGATATATAAAATTATATATAAAATTAATCACATTCCATTTCCCCCCTTTGATTCATAACAAAACACTAAATATCACAATAATATAATTATCCCACAATCAGATATTCCAAATATCCTAGAGTTACAGTGGGGAAAAAAAGTATTTAGTCAGCCACCAATTGTGCAAGTTCTCCCACTTAAAAAGATGAGAGAGGCCTGTAATTTTCATCATAGGTACACGTCAACTATGACAGACAAAATGAGAAAAAAAAATCCAGAAAATCACATTGTAGGATTTTTAATGAATTTATTTGCAAATTATGGTGGAAAATAAGTATTTGGTCACCTACAAACAAGCAAGATTTCTGGCTCTCACAGACCTGTAACTTCTTCTTTAAGAGGCTCCTCTGTCCTCCACTCGTTACCTGTATTAATGGCACCTGTTTGAACTTGTTATCAGTATAAAAGACACCTGTCCACAACCTCAAACAGTCACACTCCAAACTCCACTATGGCCAAGACCAAAGAGCTGTCAAAGGATACCAGAAACAGAATTGTAGACCTGCACCAGGCTGGGAAGACTGAATCTGCAATAGGTAAGCAGCTTGGTTTGAAGAAATCAACTGTGGGAGCAATTATTAGGAAATGGAAGACATACAAGACCACTGATAATCTCCCTCGATCTGGGGCTCCACGCAAGATCTCACCCCGTGGGGTCAAAATGATCACAAGAACGGTGAGCAAAAATCCCAGAACCACACGGGGGACCTAGTGAATGACCGGCAGAGAGCTGGGACCAAAGTAACAAAGCCTACCATCAGTAACACACTACGCCGCCAGGGACTCAAATCCTGCAGTGGCAGACGTGTCCCCCTGCTTAAGCCAGTACATGTCCAGGCCCGTCTGAAGTTTGCTAGAGTGCATTTGGATGATCCAGAAGAGGATTGGGAGAATGTCATATGGTCAGATGAAACCAAAATATAACTTTTTGGTTAAAAAAACTCAACTCGTCGTGTTTGGAGGACAAAGAATGCTGAGTTCCATCCAAAGAACACCATACCTACTGTGAAGCATGGGGGTGGAAACATCATGCTTTGGGGCTGTTTTTCTGCAAAGGGACCAGGACGACTGATCCGTAAAGTAAAGGAAAGAATGAATGGGGCCATGTTTTGTGAGATTTTGAGTGAAAACCTCCTTCCATCAGCAAGGGCAATGAAGATGAAACGTGGCTGGGTCTTTCAGCATGACAATGATCCCAAATACACCGCCTGGGCAACGAAGGAGTGGCTTCGTAAGAAGCATTTCAAGGTCCTGGAGTGGCCTATCTAGTCTCCAGATCTCAACCCCATAGAAAATCTTTGGAGGGAGTTGAAAGTCCGTGTGCTAGCGACAGCCCCAAAACATCACTGCTCTAGAGGAGATCTGCATGAAAGAATGGGCCAAAATACCAGCAACAGTGTGTGAAAACCTTGTGAAGAGTTACAGAAAACGTTTGACCTGTGTCATTGCCAACAAAGGGTATATAACAAAGTATTGAGAAACTTTTGTTATTGACCAAATACTTATTTTCCACCATAATTTGCAAATAAATTCATTTAAAATCCTACAATGTGATTTTCTGGAGAAAAAAAATCTCATTTTGTCTGTCATAGTTGACGTGTACCTATGATGAAAATTACAGGCCTCTCTCATCTTTTTAAGTGGGAGAACTTGCACAATTGGTGGCTGACTAAATTCTTTTTTTCCCCACTGTATTTCAACCCTAGTTTTCATAACATTTTAGTCTGACTTTTTCCAATTTTTTTTCTTTTTCTCTAATTTTTTCAAAAACCATTTCACTGATTTATTCACAAAACTCTTTCCCATTTTCTGAGTATATTAAGTCAGGAAATTCCCACCTGCTTATGACTTCTTTACACAACAACTTTGCAACCGACTGAGCATCTTTTAGCTTAGTTGAACATCTTATGCCCCTCTTGGTATATGAATGTAACCAAGAATAACAGTCAAACATTATTTTTTTGACAGATTATGCACCTACCTATGACATAGTCAATCTATTCAAGAAAATATGGTTCCCAAAAATCCTACTCCTTTGTGATTATTCTAATCTCCCCTTTTACAACATAAGCTAACTGTTTCTCCAAAACAATAATTGATTGCTACTCTAAGGATTTTTTCATTGTCTTCAAAACACTTGCTTTCGAAAGTCCTTCAATTTATGGTTCAATCCTTTGGATTGCTTCATCTTTCAATGGATACTGATTCTTCCAAGGAGGTCTGGCCCCTGGTCGAAGTTAAACTTTCACCGGTTGGGCTGATTTCACAAGTCCAATATCAGTACTGTGTTGATATCACAAACATTCTTGAACTTTTTGCAACATCTCTTCTTCCATAGATTCTTAATCCATCTTCACACTTCAAACAGATTCATGTGTCATCCGTACAGCTTATGACTCTCCTTGTCCTTGAGCCAAAATCATCATTTTCAGAAATCGCTGATCTTCACCCCCAAATCCTTCTCCTAATTAGTTGATTTGACATAGTGAGATGTGTAACCTCTTCAGGCTGAACACAGATAAAAGCCTTTCTGCTATCCATCATCACTTCCCATGGTCCATTGTTTATTTTCACTTCAATTGTTGGATCTTTTTCCGGTCCTGATGCTACCAGCTGACACCCCCCTTTCGGATCTTCTGGGCACCTCTAGAATCCTTGCTCCGGGCCCTTATAATGGTTCACCGGTCCTCCAGATGATCTTGACTTGCTCCTGTATCTTCCTTTGAAATTCTTTCTTTCCAGAAACTATCTATGGATGTGAAACAACTTGTACCACTAGTTGTGGCTGGTACAATTGCATTTGACCTTGTTCAGTTGAAGCTGTAGCCGTGATTGTTGATTTGGTTTACACTGATTCTGCATAACCAAAGCTTTTCTTCTCCTTCTTCTTCTCCACCAGTTGTATTTGATTGAGTTTTCTGAGAGTTTCTTGGTCCTGTTCTTTCTGGTTGTGTTCCTTTTTCCGGTACAGATCCACTTGATGGGCTATATGATCTGTATAGACACCTTTTGTCATGCTCCCAAGTCCAACCACCTCTGCCATTTTGCTCCTTACCGGTAAGGGCAGTCCCATCTGTAGTTTAGCTCTCAAGATTGACTGCTCAATTTGACTCACATCTGGATCATTTCCGGTAATATTTCTCCACACTTGATGAACTCTTGACACGTAGGCTCTCGGATTTTCTTGTTGTCCTAGTGGGTCAATCAGAATGTTGTCAGGATGCACATTTGTTGGAAACGTATCTCTCAGTGCTCTCCACAGCCGATTTCTACTTGCAGCCAACAATTCAGGGTCGTTCACTGCAGTCCCCACATATCTATGAAGTCCAGCTCTCTGAAAAATGTCTTCCATGCCTGGAATCCCAAGGAGATTAGCCAAAAGTATCTTAATGTCTCCTATGGCAGACTGTGTTCCCACCGTAATTTCTTCCAACTTTGAAATCCAAGGATATGCTCCGTCTTGAAGAGTAGGCAGCTTCTCAAGTATATCTGACATATCGGTATTCTGCAAAGGCTTATATTCTAGGTTTTGTCCTCGAATGATCACCGGCATAATTTTCTTACTAGTGCCCTCTTTCCTTGGCCTCAATGTATATTTCTTCTCAGATTCTTGGGATTCTTTTCTCAGTAGCTTCTTTTTCTTTATCTTTAGCTTCTTGAGTTGTTCTTCCAGTTCTTTTACTTCTTCTAAATTATTGGCCTTATACAGGTATGATACGCATCGGTCTATATCTCTTTCTATTTCTTCTGTGCTAGTCATTGTAGGATAAAATCCTCTTGAATATGAAGCACCTTTAATCTCCAAATCTTCATCGTTGTCTCCATCTTCATTTTCATCAGAACTCGAATTACTTGTATTCTTCTTCTTCCAACTTCCATCACCCCTTCTTTCCACTCTGGCCAACCTCTGTCTGATGACAGGGTCATATCCACCCATGATCTCTTCTGAATCACTCTGATCATCATCATCATCATCATCATCATCAAGTTCCATCCTCCTTAACCTCACTCTACCCTTAGTTTCCAGACATCTCGTTTTCTTCCTGCTTTTGGAGTTTGGATTCATCTTTATGGTCGTTTCTGCTTGTCCTCTCTCTATTATTCGTTCATCTTCATCTCTGATGCAATAATCACCCTCCTGAATGATCACTGGAAGCTGAGGATAAACGTCCTTAAACTTGGCTTCTTTCTCATAAGGTGGGGGTGTTTTTGCTGAATCCATATGTGAGAAAGGTGTATTGACTTCTGCCATTCGTTTTTCTGTCACCTTCACCTCTTTTGCCATTTTCTCTGTACCTCTGTCTCTCTTATCTTTTGTATCTTTTATCCGTTTTTGTCCTTCATTTTCAAACAGCTTAAGAACACCCAGCTCTCTTTGTCTCTTTTCTTTACGTTGCTGTCCTTTTTTCCCCTTCTTCTGATCTGCCTTATACGTGGATACAAGCACTTGCATTATCTTGATGACGTCTGGGTTAAGAGTCCCTTCCACTGGCCATGGTTGTTCAATGTCAGGCCAACGTTTATTCCATTTTTCGGATAATCTTGCTATACCATTAACTAGAGGATTACTATTCTGTACTACATCAAGAGGAGTAATTGCTTTTGTAGTTTTGATGTCCTTTTTCCCCATTGTAACGACTCTGTTATGTGTTTCCCTCTTTCTTTCTTTTATTTTTTTAAATTTAAATATTTGTGTTTTAATTTTATTTATTTATTTTATTTTATTTTTATTAAAATTAATTAATTAATCAATCAATTAAATAATTAGTCAATATATCAATTTATTTTATTAATTGTATTTTACCAAATTATTGATTAGTGGCAATCTTACCACATCCGATCAGGAAAAGTAAAGGAAAGTAGTCAACTTCAGAGCAATCCAAAAAGAAAAGACCTGTAATCCAGCAACACTACAGCACTCACAAACCAATTGCTTATTAATCACCCAATTACCTTAATTTTACAGAATAATGTCAATGCTGGATTTCCAACACAACTCTAATCAAAACAAGTCATTCACAAAAACTGTAATGTGCAATTATCAATTACATCAATTCATCAGTCTGTTGCCAAGTTCCTGCGAAATGGTGACAACATGAAATATTCTATGTATACACAATGTATGTATTATATCCTGTAAGGGAAAGTAGGTTTTGTGGATAAGAACAGTACTGGCCTTGATTGGACTGGGTTGTTGTCGCTGATGTACTGGTCAGCACCTCCTCTCTCTCAGGAACAGACAACAATTTAGTATTTTATGCATACTTATATTCACATTCACGCTAAGAAATAAGCAAACAGCTTAACTCAGGAATATTATAAATAGCTCAATAACATTTTATTTTATTTATTTATTTAATTATTATTATTTTTAATCCGTCAATATATCTCTCATTCATCAACTCAACCGATATCAACCAAACAGTTTCACAGTCAAGCAACAGTTAATTCAACAAGCAGAACATTCCACTTGTGTGCAAGTCTCCCCCTCCCTCTTTGTCTGCTCTTAGGGTTAGGGGAGGGTTTGGCCAGCCGGAATGTCCTTGTCCCCATCACACTGTTACGTCCGGGTTAGGGGAGGGTTTGGCCAGCCGGAATGTCCTTGTCCCCATCACACTGTTACGTGCCTTATTGGTACTATAGGTACCCACTGACGAAAGTTACGTTACCAGAAACTGCATTTTATGGGGCTCTCAACGTACTTTCTGACGTTTAGCAACGTTATGAGGTTGACTTAAAAATGCACATATTTAACGGTTTAAAATCCCCCACATTTCTACGTCCTGAAAAGACTTGGGACATAAGTTTTGTCAGCGGACACCACAGCTACGTAGAAGGAACGTTTCACAATAACGTTATCATTACTTATGTAGGGACTAAAATAACTTTGGTCACGTCCTGGAACGTAATTTTGTTAGCTGGGAAAGCTCACTCTAGAAACGTATTCCAGTTTCTG
>NW_025538778.1:0-16710 GCF_020615455.1 Coregonus clupeaformis | reverse complement strand
TGCAAGAGATTGTGACGGTTCGGCACTGTTGGTCCGGTTCCCGCTTGTTTCCCTTTTCCTTTTTCCCCTGTGTGTGTGTGTTGTCTGTGTCTGTCTCCCCTGCTGTGCAGCCCAGTCAGAGGATCTAGGTCAGGGGGCGTGGCCATTCTCTCTCATGCTCCGTTACTTCCAGCTGCGGCTCATTGTCATCAATCAACCAGCAGTTATCTACCCGGGCTGGACACCTCTCCAGCGCCAGTTCGTTCCTACACTACCTGTGGTAACTTGGCCGTACAGCAATCTCAGTCTAGTTGTTACTATCTCAGCATTATAGTTGTTTCTGCCACGTTTTGTAACCTGTCTCTCCTTCGACCAGATCCCGTCTGTTCCTGCTGCCTGCCTACCTGCCATTCCCACGCCGCAACCTGCTCATCTGTTGTCTGATATCCTCGTCATCCAGCTCTCCGGACTACTGGCTCTCCCCCCACTCAGCTCCTACCCCGGGTCTGAAGCTATTCCACCCTGAACTGTTTCTCTCTGCCAATTCACGCTGAATCAACGACATCCTAATTCACCCTCTGTTGTCCGTGTGTCCGTCTCTGCACCTGAGTCCCCCACCAAGCCTAATAGAACGAACTGGCCAAACATGGACTCAGCAGAGATGCCACATGAAACAACGGGGATGGCGCATTACGCGCCCTCCATTCACAGGGAATGTTATTGGGACAACACGACCAACTCATCCGGACTCTTGTGGATAACAACCAGCAGTTGTTGGATCAAGTATCTCATCTCACCTCTCAGGTAGCTAACCTGGTAACACTCACTACCCTTCCTCCCTCTGCTTCTCCTCCGCCTGTTCCTCCTACAGTGGCTCCAGGCTCGGCTTCCGCTCCTGCCCTTCGGGAACCTCCTACAACCTCACCCGAACCTTTCACCGGGGACCTGAACAAATGCCGTGGTTTCCTGCTTCAGTGCCCGCTTGGTGTTCCAACAGAAGCCCCTGTCTTTCTCCACGGAATCCTCAAAGGTACATTACGCACTGGGGTTAATGAGGGCAAAGCTTTGATTTGGGCAGAAGCGGCTTGTTCTACTCAGCAGATTGCCAGCCTGTCGCTTGACGATTTTTCCTCTCAATTGAAAGTTGTGTTTGATCACCCGACCATGCCGGGACCGCCACAAAGAGACTATTGAAGCTACGACAGGGCACGGGTAGCGTGGCTGAATACGCCATTGATTTTGGACCTTGGCAGCCGATTCCAAGTGGAATGACGAAGCTCTTCAGGAGCGTTTGTTAACGGTCTAAGTGACACGATTAAGAATGAACTAGCTGTTCGTGACTGAGCCTGCTAACCTTCATGTTCTCGTTTCCCTTGCCACACGAATAGACAACAGGCTACGGGAGAGGAGACAGGAGAGGGGGCGGTCGGGTCCACACCGCAGGCGGGGCCCCCTCGCTTTCTGCAGCCCGAGCTACACCACCACTCGGACACCGCCCACACACCGCAGCGGATCCCTCCACGGAACTAGACGAGCCCATGCAGCTGGGCCGTGCTCGTCTGTCCCCTGCCGAAAAGGAACGGCGCATGCGGGCTGGTGAGTGCATGTACTGTGGGGACCGCACTCATTTCCTGGTTAACTGTCCGGTTCGCCCAAAAGACCAAGCTCGCAGGTAAAAGTGGGCATACTTGCGAGTGCTACACCTGACTCAATGCCCACAGCACCCCGTCTAGTTATCCCAGCTACAGTCCAGTTCAGGAATCTATCTCTCCCACTAGCTGCTCTCATCGACTCTGGTGCTGAGGATAGTTTCCTTGACGTTAACCTGGTCACTCAGGCTGAGATCCCTGTTAAGCCCCTGCCTAAGCCTATAACAGTAACCGCTATTGACGGCCATCAGTTTGCCAACATCACCCATCAAACTGTCCCCGCTTTCTCTCATGCTGTCCGGCAATCACAAAGAAACCATCCAGTTTAAAGTAGTCTCTTCCTCGGCCTCCCCCCCTTATCCTCGGTTTCCCTTGGCTTAGCATTCACAACCCCCATATTGACTGGCAAAACCACAAAATACACAGTTGGAGCACTCACTGCCATTCTGTTTGCCTTGGGTCGGCTATTCCGCCCTCGGTAGGTTCCCCTGCTTCCCCTGTCAAAACCCCAGATCTCTCTTCAGTCCCTGAGGAGTACCTGGACCTGGCCGAGGTATTCAGTAAGTCCAAGGCACTTTCATTACCACCTCATAGGCCATACGATTGCGCTATTGAGTTACTGCCTGGAGCCCCTTGCCGTCCAGTCGGCTTTTCAATCTGTCCCGTCCCTGAGAGAGAAGCTATGGAAACCTACATAGGCGACTCCCTAGCCTCTGGCATCATTCGTCCCTCATCTTCCGCTGTTGGTGCTGGGTTCTTTTTTGTAGAGAAGAAGGACAAAACATTACGCCCTGCATTGACTACAGAGGACTTAATAACATCACAGTCAGAAATACTACCCCCTGCCTCTCATCAACTCAGCATTTGAACCCTTCATGGTGCCACCGTGTTTACCAAACTCGACCTACGTAACGCTTACCACCTCGTTAGGATCAGGCCGGAGACGAATGGAAGACTGGGTTCAATACCCTCTCGGACACTTTGAATACCTAGTCATGCCATTCGGTCTCACTAACGCCCCAGCAGTGTTTCAGGCCATGGTTAACGATGTGTTGAGGGATTTTCTACACCGTTTTGTGTTTGTCTATTTGGATGACATTCTAATATTCTCTAAGTCACAGGATGAACACGTCTCCCACGTCCGTCTGGTTCTCCAACGCCTCATGGAAAATAAACTGTATGTGAAAGCAGAAAAATGTGAGTTCCACCGGCAGTCCGTCCCCTTTTTTGGGCTTTGTTATCGAGCGGGGACAAGTGTCACCAGACCCCTGACAAGATCAGAGCGGTTGTGGAGTGGCCCACACCCACGTCTCGGAAGCAGCTACACGCTTCCTGGGCTTCGCCAACTTCTACCGCCGCTTCATCAGGGGTTTCAGCCGAGTGGTTGCCCCCTGACCAAGCTCACCTCCCCTAAGGTGCCATTCCTGTGGACGCCTGAGGCCGAGTCAGCTGTGAGTACATTGAAGGAACTGTTCACCACCTCACCTGTTCTTATTCATCCAGACACTAGTTTGCAGTTTATTGTGGAAGTGGACGCCTCTGATTCGGGGTGGGGGCAGTCCTGTCACAACGTTCCCCCCACGGACCAGAAGCTCCATCCTGTGGCCTTTTTCTCCAGGAGATTGACCCCTGCTGAGAAGAACTACGACGTGGGTAACCGGGAGTTGCTTGCTGTCAAGTTGGCGTTGGAGGAGTGGAGGCACTGGCTAGACGGAGCAGAGCAACCCTTCATAGTCTGGACAGACCACAAGAACCTGGCTTACATCCAGTCATCCAAGAGGCTGAACTCCCGTCAGGCCAGATGGGCTCTGTTCTTCAGCAGGTTCAAGTTTATTTTAACATATCGTCCTGGCACACGTAATGTCAAGCCTGATGCTCTCTCTCGCCAGTTTACAGACAATGAAGACTTCAGCAATCCTGAACCTGTTCTGCCCGCTTCCTGTTTGGTGGCGGCTGTTCACTGGGAAATCGAGTCCCTCGTCCGATCGGCACAAGAGTTGGAACCTGAACGGCCGATGGCCCCCCGACCTTCTCTATGTTCCCGCAAGGCCGTGCGGCCGCAAGTATGCTCAACTGGATCCACACCTCACGATTCTCCTGCCACCCTGGTATGAACCGTACACTGTCGCTACTTAAGAGGCACTTTTGGTGGCCATCCGCCGAGGCTGACGTCCGGGAGTACGTGGCGGCCTGTTCCATCTGTGCCCAAAATAAGGCTTCCCACAGGGCTCCTTCGGGCCTGCTGCGGCCTCTCCCAGTCCCGAGTCGTCCTTGGTCTCACGTGGCCTTGGACTTCGTCACTGGACTTCCTATGTCTGAGGGTAATGACACCATACTCACCATCGTGGACAGATTCTCTAAATCTGCCCATTTTGTTGCATTACCAAAATTACCGTCTGCCAGTGAGACAGCCGACCTCTTTGTCCTACATGTATTCCGTCCCCATGGAATACCTGTGGACATAGTGTCCGATAGAGGTCCACAGTTCATTTCTCGGGTATGGAAGGAGTTTTGTTCGGCTCTGGGTGCCTCTGTCAGTCTCTCATCAGGTTTCCATCCCCAGTCCAATGGCCAGACTGAGAGGACCAATCAGGACCTGGAGGCTGCTCTACGCTGTGTGACATCCCAGAACCCCGTCCACCTGGGCCAAACATCTCCCGTGGGTCGAATATGCCCACAATTCCCTCACCTCATCTGCCACCGCTCTCACCTTTTGAGGCGGCTTTGGGGTACCAACCGCCATTGTTCCCCTGTCTCAAGAAAAGGAGTTAGCCGTCCCGTCAGTTCAGGATAACCTTCGTCGCTGCCGCAAGGTGTGGGTGGACACCCGTGAGGCCCTTCTACGGACAGCAGAGCGTAACAAGAGGGTGGCGGACAGGCACAGGGTAGTCGCTCCCCAGTTCCAGCCTGGTCAGCGAGTCTGGCTCTCCTCCAGCAACATCCCCCTGCGCACTGACTCCCCGTAGCTGTCGCCCGGTATTTGGGTCCTTTCGAGATCGACTCCATCATCAACCCTTCGGCTGTTCGGTTGAAGCTTCCCCCAGGCCATGAGAGTCCATCCTACATTTCACGTGTCCCAGCTGAAGCTGGTCTCCTCCAGCCCTTTGTGTCCGCCTGTGGATCCCCCTCCGCCACCGCGTTATTGATCGACCATCCAGCCTACACGGTGCGGAGACTGCTGGACGTCCGGAGGCGTGGTAGAGGGCTTCAGTACCTGGTGGACTGGGAGGGATACGGTCCCGAGGGAGAGGTCCTGGATTCCCCGACGATTTATACTGGATCCGCAGCTGGTGGCTGACTTCATAGGGACCACCCTGACAAGCCGGGTGGGTCGCGGGTGGCGCCCGTTGAGGGGGTACTGTTACGGTTCGGCACTGTTGGTCCGGTTCCCGCTTGTTTCCCTTTTCCTTTTTCCCCTGTGTGTGTGTGTTGTCTGTGTCTGTCTCCCCTGCTGTGCAGCCCAGTCAGAGGATCTAGGTCAGGGGGCGTGGCCATTCTCTCTCATGCTCCGTTACTTCCAGCTGCGGCTCATTGTCATCAATCAACCAGCAGTTATCTACCCGGGCTGGACACCTCTCCAGCGCCAGTTCGTTCCTACACTACCTGTGGTAACTTGGCCCCGTACAGCAATCTCAGTCTAGTTGTTACTATCTCAGCATTATAGTTGTTTCTGCCACGTTTTGTAACCTGTCTCTCCTTCGACCAGATCCCGTCTGTTCCTGCTGCCTGCCTACCTGCCATTCCCACGCCGCAACCTGCTCATCTGTTGTCTGATATCCTCGTCATCCAGCTCTCCGGACTACTGGCTCTCCCCCCCACTCGCTCCTACCCCGGGTCTGAAGCTATTCCACCCTGAACTGTTTCTCTCTGCCAATTCACGCTGAATAAACGACATCCTAATTCACCCTCTGTTGTCCGTGTGTCCGTCTCTGCACCTGAGTCCCCCACCAAGCCTAATAGAGATATGCTAAGTGGATAACAGCCATTCAAGTTCTTGCTAGCTAACCAAATGACACCTGCATCTCTAGCTGTGTATAGCCACCGAAAAACGATACGAGGGGAAAAAGTTAGTCACTCACCCACTCTTCCAATGGCATGACATGACATCTTCATAGCAGCTAGCTAGCTAGCTATCTAGCTAAAGTTAGGCTCCGTGTTTTTAGCTTACTACATAAATAGATACGTTAGCCTATTAGCCACATTATGACTGACTTGTGGTCATTGCCTTGCTAGTTTGATTGTATTGATTGTATTGACATTCCCAGCCTTAATTACATTAGTCCGTTTTTGTCCAGAATATTGAGTCATTGAAACTGAAACAGTGCATCCTGAATGGAGGCAGCAAACAATGTACCAGGCCAGCTGGGATTTACAACCTGATAGCAATATTTTGGGGACCACCAAGAAATGTATTGGTGAATTATATTAATCATGCATTGAACTGCATCCATCTATTCTGCCAACAATGCCTTAGTATACATTATGGAACTTTGAGTCAAATAGAACATATTTTTAAAACCTCTTATGAAGTTGGTTTTGTAGCATAAACTGGGAATTTTTAGTCATTTTAGCAGACGCTCTTATGCAGAGCGACTTACAGTTAGTGAGTGCATACATTTTTTTTATACTGGCCCCCGTGGGAAACGAACCCACAACCCTGGCGTTGCAAGCGCCATGCTCTACCAACTGAGCTACAGGGGACTACATCAATTTTGACTGATATTATGATTGTCTGTTTGTTTCATATCTGCAAAGTAGCTAAAACGCTATCGGTTCCACTTTAAACTTTATTTCACCAGTTACTTTGTGTGCTAAACGAGAAATGTTTATGCAATGGGAAGTAATTGTTGTACATTTCGATTGGGAAATGCTTAACGGTTGTGTTTCTGTATTCTTATGATTGGGACCTACTGGGCTTATTATGTCGAGTTTATGGGCTGCTTATCCTTTAACATCATGCTGTGTGTGACTGTTGTCTTTCCATCGGCCCTATGCAGTGGTGTAGTGGTGCCTGGAGAAGTGGGTATACTCACATTTTTGCCAAAAAAAGTTCCCAAACGGCCCGCCCAGCGAAGGAAAGGCACCCTGTGTGAAAAATCCTATGTTTTCCTATGTTTTTTTAATTAGTTTTTCAGATTTTCACTCTCAAAATCTCACTTTTTTTAAATTGAAAAATACACAAATGTGATGGTCTAAGTCCACAACAGTGCTTAAACCACATCAATCTGATTGGTAAGGCCTGTCAGGGTCTGGCCCCCCAGTGGGTGGGCCTCTGTCCACCCGCATGATGACAATTGCGCATCACAAATAGCCTACTAACCAACACTTCGGACTAAACTTTTTCAATACCCATTGTTGCCTTAGTTAGCATTTACTGGTAGATATCATAAGTTGAAACGTCTTTCCTACCCTACCGGCTACGGCTGTCATTCTTCTGTGAGCTGCTCAAACCCAAAACCAGTTGAGAGCTGCACACTTTTGCTGCCTGCAGATGATATTCCGCTGAAACTAGGCTATGTGTACGGCGCGGATGTGAATATAATTCACTTCCTTTGCGATTGTGTAGGCTACTTTGTGCATGATTTCTCTATTGTACTACATCATTGATACATCCTATACCTCCACTACACTACTTTGATACACATCAGTAGGGATTAAGAAGTGAGTATACGCAATGCCCACTGAAAAAGTGGGTTTACGGTTTATACCTGCGTATAGCCTCCACTACACCACTGACCCTTTGTGTTTTACAAAAAGTGCACTCTCCTACATGAGCGCGCTGGTATTATGGTTGCTGTCCTTTCAGATTCACGAACATGTCACACACTGAAGGCCTATACGTTTGCCACTGCGCAAACATGTTATAATCGATATAAAGGCTGTTAAGATACTGTTTTAATGTTTGAAGGAAGGAGTGTATACATATGTGGCCTGGAGAAAGCGGTTTTATGCACTGACTGCATGGAAGCTGATAATTGTGAGTTTTTTTCACCCTGCTGGTCTCGACTGGTCTCGGGAAGAAATTACGAGTCCTCACTGTCTGAGACCGAGTCAAGACCGAGTACAAATGTATCCTACACCGAGACAAGACCAAGGCACTCAATATGTGGTCTCGAGACCGGACTCTTTAAGTCACACTATATTTAATTGGCTTTATGAAGTATTATATTTTTGGGCAGGAGAGGTGAGGTTAATGACATGCAGGTGAGCATTAATTGAATGCCATAATTCAAATTCACAAACTCAGCACTTGCTGATAACTGTCAAAAAATATCTGCTTTTATATGTCACTTTAACAACTTGCCTGAAATCCAATGACTTGTTTCTAAATCATATTGACTAGCACCTCATAGTCAATCCCAGTGGGTTGGGGTGCAGTATATCACAATGCACTGGATTTGTCATGAAATGCCCCTGCACATAATCACAAACCCCACAACTCAGTAGCCAAAATCATGGTTGACTTTACTAGCTACTTCTATCCAGACTTGACTAAATCCATGTAGCAAAGGCCTGGATCAGACCTATTGGGTTGCTAATGGTTTCTACTGGGCTGGTGCAGTGGGCCTATTCCAGTTCCAGTCAGAGTGAGTGAGGGACCACAGGGGGGAACCAGGAGGCCTGGGTTTACTGCACTCTGCACAACCAGCTGGGCTCCCCTGGAAAATGCTAGGTCCCTTCCTGTGCCAGAAATGTGGAGGGAAGAGGGAAAAACAAGCGAAAAAAGAAAAATCTGAGTGTGATGGCTAGAGAGTGGAGGGCAGTTCAGTTCCAGTGCTCTGGCACCCCAGGGGGAAATGAGAAGGCTTGAAGAGAGGATGAGAGGCACATAGAGGGAGAAGGAGCCAATAAATGTGGGAGAGAAACACAAAGGAAAATGGAAGTTAGAGCGGTGAAAATTGAAGAATAAAAAAAGGTAGGGGATGGATTAGTGGAAGAGTAACCTAATACAGGGATTGTTTTTCCTCATAAAACTGATGATGAATGGAGCCAGAGAGGATAGTCATCATAGCTTTCTATGTGGCATCCTGAGGCAGACGTTCTGGCTGGTGTTACGGAGAGACCGGGAAGACGATTGAGGGAACAGACTTGCCATGTCAATAACAGTAGTATATATTCAGCATGAGACACCACAAACTCACCAAGAAGAGATATTTGAGAGAGAACAAAGTGGTTTGCAGTCTGTTAAGCATGACCAGTCCTCAGGATAGAGAAGAGGTGTTTCCTAAAATGTATGCATCTACTGTAGGCCTGCTGAGTGTGAACCAAAGGCTCGATACACAATACTCTTTCAATAGAGAGACAAATACTGTACTTTATTACATAAAGATTAATATAAACATGGTGGCGTATAGGTCAAAACGACCTACTGGAGAGCTTAGTCCAACCTCAACACTGTCTTTCTCACTACCCCATCTGACCCTATCCATTCCCCAGTAGTGTCACGTTCGTCGTGTAAAGGATTGGACCAAGGTGCAGCGTGGTATGCATACATAGTCGTTTATTATATAAACACCAACAAAATAACAAAATCCAACAGAACGTGAAGTTCAAAAGGCTAAACATCCAACAAGCCAAACTGAAACAATATCCCACAACATAGGTAGGCAAAATGGCTACCTAAGTATGATCCACAATCAGAGACAACGATCGACAGCTGCCTCTGATTGGGAACCACACCCGGCCAACATAGAAATAGATCTACACATAGATATTCACATCCTGACCAAACCAACTAGAGATCTCTATGTCAGGGCGTGACAGTACCCCCCCCCCCCAAAGGTGCGGACTCCGGCCGCAAAACTGACTCATTAGGAGAGGGTCCGGCTCCGGGCACGACGTCAACCTTACTGTCCTCTCCTTTTCTGGCTCCCCGTTGCACACCTGGTCCAGTCTGGACCCCGGCGCGATGCTTCCCCTCTCAGTCCTCCCACGATGCACCAAGCCCTGTCTGGACCCTGGTGTGTGAGGCACCGACCCTGGAGAGGGGCTGACGTCTGGGCCTGGACCGGCAATCCTCCCGTGATGCACCAAGCCCTGTCTGGACCCTGGTGTGGGAGGCCCCGACCCTGGAGAGGGGTTGACGTCTGGTTCTGGCTCTGCAGTCCTCCTACGATGCACCAAGTCCTGTCTGGACCCTGATGTGGGAGAGTAGACGACCGGACCCGGACTTGGCACCGGTGGAGCGGACTGTTCTGGCACTGGAGTGGAGCAGCTGACCGGAGCTGAACTGGACCCCGGTGGAGTGGACTGCTCTGGCTCTGGACTAGAGCAGGTGACCGGGGCTGGACTAGGCACCGGTGGAGTGGACTACTCTGGCATTAGACTGGAGCAGCTAACCGGAGCTGGACTGGGCACCGGTGGAGCGGACTGCTCTGGCACTGGAGTGGAGCAGTTGACCGGAGCTAGACTGGGCACCGGTGGAGCAGACTGCTCTGGCACTGGAGTGGGAGCAGCGACCGGAGCTGGACTAGGCACCGGTGGAGCGGACTGCTCTGACCCTGGACTGGACCGTACCGGGCTGGGGACACGCACCACTAGTCAGTTGCGAGGAGCAGGCACGGGCTGTACCGGGCTGGGGACACGCACCACTGGTTTGGTGCGAGGAGCAGGTACGGGCCGTACAGGACTGGAGACATGCACCACTGGTTTGGTGCGGGAGCAGGTACGGGCGTACCGGGCTGGCGACACCCACCACTGGTTTGGTGCGAGGAGCAGGTACGGGCCGCACCGACTGGAGACACGCACCACTGGTTTGGTGCGAGGAGTAGGAACAACCCGTCCTGGCTGAACGCTCATTTTAGCCAGCAATAGCGGGCCGGGCACCAAGCGACCGGGCTGTGAATGCGCACAGGAGATACAGTGCGTATCACAGCATAACAGGGTGCCTGTATGGTCCCACGCTCTTTAACACGAGTGCGGGGAGTTGGCTCTACTCTGAAACCTTGCTCCGCCAGCCTCTGCTCTAAGGACTGCGCTCTCCTTTTCTCTAGAAGTTAATTCCTCTCTCAGCTCCTCCTGTTGCCTAGCCAGCTCCCTCTCTCCGTGCATCCACTGACTCCTTCTCCCTGTGGGCCTCCTGCAGCGCCTCCTTCTGAATGGAGAGCTCCTGCTCCCTCTTCTCTATCAGCCCCCGTAAGGTGGTGGTCTCCTCTCTCAGAGTGCTGAGCTGCAGGTCTTTCAGGGCCTCCTGCTGATTCGCCCACATTTTCTTGGGGCTGCCTCTCGGGCTTCCTTAGTGATCGGGACCTTTGATTCGCCATTTCTCCTCCCTCGCTGTCTCCGTCTGCTCCCAAGGAAGGTGATCCATACCTGCCTGGATCTCTTCCCAAGTCCAGGATCCCTTACCGTCCAAAAATATCCTCCCATGTCCATGTTGTCTGCTTTTCCTGTTCACGCTGCTTGGTCCGTTGGTGGTGGGATCTTCTGTCACGTTCGTCATGTAAAGGATTGGACCAAGGTGTAGTGTGGTATGCGTACATAGTCGTTTATTATATAAACACCAACAAAATAACAAAATCCAACAGAACGTGAAGTTCAAAAGGCTAAACATCCAACAAGCCAAACTGAAACAAGATCCCACAACATAGGTAGGCAAAATGGCTACCTAAGTATTTACATTTACATTTACATTTACGTCATTTAGCAGACGCTCTTATCCAGAGCGACTTACAAATTGGTGCATTCACCTTATAGCCAGTGGGATAACCACTTTACACATTTTTTGGGGGGTGGGGTAAGGGGGGGTTAGAAGGATTACTTTATCCTATCCCAGGTGTTCCTTAAAGAGGTGGGGTTTCAAATGTCTCCGGAAGGTGGTGAGTGACTCCGCTGTCCTGGCGTCGTGAGGGAGCTTGTTCCACCATTGGGGTGCCAGAGCAGCGAACAGTTTTGACTGGGCTGAGCGGGAACTGTGCTTCAGCAGAGGTAGGGGAGCCAGCAGGCCAGAGGTGGATGAACGCAATGCCCTCGTTTGGGTGTAGGGACTGATCAGAGCCTGAAGTATGATCCCCAATCAGAGACAACGATCGACAGCTGCCTCTGACTGGGAACCACACCCGGCCAACATAGAAATAGATAACATAGATCTACACATAGATGGTTTAGTGTTTCCAAAAGCTTATGGTTATTAGTCAAGCTCCAGAACATTGACTACACACACATAATCATAGTGGTACATTTGTTCTGAATTACAGTCATCCACTGCCTGTGACAACTGAGACTCCTAAAGGACATCATCCTCTGTGTCTCATTAGAAAGTATGCACACATAGACACCCATGCATGCAAGCACGCACACACAAACAACATGATTTTATTGTTGACAAGACTGCACTGATCCCTTGTCAGTCTGTGGAAAGCCGACAATGGACCCATGAGGGATTAATATGACGTATCACATTTTTTGTAGGAAAAGAATGTTGATTGTAAATGGGAAGGAAAAGGGAAGGATACTACTACAACCAGTTGTGGGAAAGTCAGTGGCAGACCCTCACACACCTTCAGAAGTTAGGGTTGAGGTTAGGGTTAAGGGTTGAGCTGTGTTTTGGACATAATGCTAGGTTTAGTGTTAAGGTTGGGCTGTGTTTTGGACATAATGCTAGGTTTAGGGTTAAGGGTTAGGGTTGAGCTGGGATGTGGACATGAAGCTATGGTTATAGGGTTAGGGTTGAGGGTTAAGGTTGACCCGTGATGTGGGCAAGAAGCTAGGGTTAGGGTTAGGGCTAAGGTTAGGATTACTGCTGTGAGTACAGTGTAACACATTGAAACAATAAGTAATTACAATACTTGTTAAACTGTAATTGCACAAGTAGCTAGACAGTAATAAGGGAATTGTAATGTAAAGTGGTACCATTTAAAGTGAGATTATAATTTTTTGTCATTAATTGTGAAAACACAATTCGTAACAAGATGATGACAGAAATAAATTGTTTATCTCTCATTAATTATCTCTCATTCACTGTGTGTGTATGTATGAGCTGTGTCATAACCTACACTTGTGTTTTGTTTTTACATATTGATAGCGCCGAGTCGCTCAAGGAATTCGGGACATGGGTGACTAGTTAACGTTAGTTTGGCTCTCTCTGTGTGTTCAGTACCGTGAAAGGAGGGGTTCTTCTTTGTCTGAAAGCAATGGCTAGCTAGTTTGCTAACTATTCTAGCTAACTAACTGGCTGAATAAGTTGACGACGGACTCGCTCAAGCTGTCGGGACTAACCCACAACGTTAGACACGGACACGAACGATCTGCTTGTGTGTTGATACACTGGTGGTTGTTGTGGCTGAGTATTGGCGCTAAACCCTGCTGCTGGAGACCGGCATGCTAGCTGGCTGTGGCGTCTTATGACGAGGTGCCCGGACGTTTTCACGGAATAATACTGCACCTAGTTAGCTAGCTGAATAAACTAGGTTAGTCTATTACTAGAAAACATTGAACCGCTGTAGTTTACAACAATTATAGTTTCTGAGGTGGAAGTTGGGAGAGTTATATTTGGGAGTTGTGGTGAGGGGAGGCCCCGCTCTCTCCTTTCCCAGATGTTTAGTTCATTTTATTCCGATCTCCTCTGCATTATTGTAGCCATCTGCTGCAGCCTGTCAACTATGCCTCTGCCTATCCCTGTTCTCTCCTCTCCGCACAGGCTACACAAACGCCTCACACCGCTTGGCTGCTGCCTCTCTTTCAACCTGGTGGTCCCTGCACGCACGACCCACGTGGGAGTTCCAGGTCTCAGGTTTAAGTTTCCCGTCAAGGGTAACACGTTGCAACTTCTTGCACCATTGTATCGTTTTGCATTTCGGTAACACTTTAAGGTACACATGTTGGCCAATCATTTGTAGTTTATAAGTATGTGTATAAGTTGCTTATAAGGCCTTTATTATGTCATATATGTCATATTTTATTTTTATTTAACCTTTATTTAACCAGGTAAGCCAGTTGAGAACAAGTTCTCATTTACAACTGCGACCTGGCCAAGATAAAGCAAAGCAGTGCGATAAAAATAACAACACAGAGTTACATATGGGTTAAAACAAAACATAAAGTCGAAAATACAACAGAAAATACACTGCTCAAAAAAATAAAGGGAACACTAAAATAACACGTCCTAGATCTGGATGAATGAAATAATCTTATTAAATACTTTTTTCTTTACATAGTTGAATGTGCTGACAACAAAATCACACAAAAATTATCAATGGAAATCAAATTTATCAATCAATCAATCAATTCAATCAATTTTATTTTATATAGCCCTTCTTACATCAGCTAATATCTCGAAGTGCTGTACAGAAACCCAGCCTAAAACCCCAAACAGCTAGTAATGCAGGTGTAGAAGCACGGTGGCTAGGAAAAACTCCCTAGAAAGGCAAAACCTAGGAAGAAACCTAGAGAGGAACCAGGCTATGAGGGGTGGCCAGTCCTCTTCTGGCTGTGCCGGGTGGAGATTATAACAGAACCATGCCAAGATGTTCAAAAATGTTCATAAGTGACAAGCATGGTCAAATAATAATCAGGAATAAATCTCAGTTGGCTTTTCAGCCGATCATTAGAGTTTAAAACAGCAGGTCTGGGACAGGTAGGGGGTTCCATAACCGCAGGCAGAACAAAACTGGAATAGCAGCAAGGCCAGGCGGACTGGGGACAGCAAGGAGTCACTACGGCCGGTAGTCCCGACGTATGGTCCTAGGGCTCAGGTCTCTCAGTTGGCTTTTTCATAGCCGATCATTTAGAGTTGAAAACAGCAGGTCTGGGACAGGTAGGGGGTTTCGTGACCGCAGGCAGAACAGTTGAAACTGGAATAGCAGCAAGGCCAGGCGGACTGGGGACAGCAAGGTGTCATCATGCCCGGTAGTCCTGACGTATGGTCCTAGGGGCTCAGGTTCTCAGAGAGAAAGAGAGAACGAGAGAATTAGAGAGAGCATACTTAAATTCACACAGGACACTGGATAAGACAGGAGAAGTACTCCAGGTATAACCAACTAACCCCGGCCCCCGACATAAACTACTGCAGCATAAATACTGGAGGCTGAGACAGGAGCGGTCCGGAGACACTGTGGCCCCATCCGAAGAAACCCCGGACAGGGCCAAACAGGAAGGATATAACCCCACCCACTCCGCCAAAGCACAGCCCCCCGCACCACTAGAGGGATATCCCCAACCACCAACTTACAATCCTGAGACAAGGCCAGTATAGCCCACAGAGGTCTCCACCACAGCACAAACCAAGGGGGCGCCAACCCAGACAGGAAGATCACGTCAGTAACTCAACCCACTCAAGTGACGCACCCCCTCCCAGGGACGGCATGAAAGAGCACCAGCAAGCCAGTGACTCAGCCCTGCAACAGGGTTAGAGGCAGAGAACCCCAGTGGAGAGGGGAACCGGCCCGGCAGAGACAGCAAGGGGCTGTTCGTTGCTCCAGCCTTTCCGTTCACCTTCACACTCCTGGGCCAGACTACACTCAATCATATGACCTACTGAAGAGATAAGTCTTCAGTAAAGACTTAAAGGTTGAGACCGAGTCTGCGTCTCTCTACATGGGTAGGCAGACTGTTCCATAAAAATGGAGATCTATAGGAGAAAGCCCTGCCTCCCGCTGTTTGCTTAGAAATTCTAGGGACAATTAGGAGGCCTGCGTCTTGTGACCGTAGCGTACGTATTGGTATGTACGGCAGGACCAACTCGGAAAGATAGGTAGGAGCAAGCCCATGTAACGCTTTTTTATAGGTTAACAGTAAAACCTTGAAATCAGCCCTTGCCTTAACAGGAAGCCAGTGTAGGGAAGCTAGCACTGGAGTAATATGATCAAATTTCTTGGTTCTAGTCAGGATTCTAGCAGCCGTATTTAGCACTAACTGAAGTTTATTTAGTGCTTTATCCGGGTAGCCGGAAAATAGAGCATTGCAGTAGTCTAATCTAGAAGTAACAAATGCATGGATTAATTTTTCTGCATCATTTTGGACAGAAAATTTCTGATTTTTGCAATGTTACGTAGATGGAAAAAAGCTGTCCTTGAAACAGTCTTGATATGTTCGTCAAAAGAGAGATCAGGGTCAAGAGTAACGCCAGGGTCCTTCACAGTTTTATTTGAGACGACTTTACAACCATCAAGATGAATTGTCAGATTTAACAGAAGATCTCTTTGTTTCTTGGGACCTAGTACAAGCATCTCTGTTTTGTCCGAGTTTAAAAGTAAAAAGTTTTCAGCCATCCACTTCCTTATGTCTGAAACACAGGCTTCTAGCGAGGGCAATTTGGGGGCTTCACCATGCTTCATTGAAATGTACAGCTGTGTGTCATCCGCATAGCAGTGAAAGTTAACATTATGTTTTCGAATAACATCCCCAAGAGGTAAAATATATAGTGAAAACAATAGTGGTCCTAAAACGGAACCTTGAGGAACACCGAAATGTACAGTTGATTTGTTGGAGGACAGACCATTCACAGAGACAAACTGATATCTTTCCGACAGGTAGGATCTAAACCAGGCCAGAACTTGTCCGTGTAGACCAATTTGGGTTTCCAGTCTCTCCAAAAGAATGTGGTGATCGATGGTGTCAAAGGCAGCACTAAGGTCTAGTAGCACGAGGACAGATGCAGAGCCTCGGTCTGACGCCATTAAAAGGTCATTTACCACCTTCACAAGTGCAGTCTCAGTGCTATGATGGGGTCTAAAACCAGACTGAAGCATTTCGTATACATTGTTTGTCTTCAGAAAGGCAGTGAGTTGCTGCGCAACAGCTTTTTCTAAAATTTTTGAGAGGAATGGAAGATTCGATATAGGCCGATAGTTTTTTATATTTTCCGGGTCAAGGTTTGGCTTTTTCAACCCATGGAGGTCTGGATTTGGAGTCACCCTCAAAATTAAAGTGGAAAACCACACTACAGGCTGATCCAACTTTGATGTAATGTCCTTAAAACAAGTCAAAATGAGGCTCAGTAGTGTGTGTGGCCTCCACGTGCCTGTATGACCTCCCTACAACGCCTGGGCATGCTCCTGATGAGGTGGCGGATGGTCTCCTGAGGGATCTCCTCCCAGACCTGGACTAAAGCATCCGCCAACTCCTGGACAGTCTGTGGTGCAAC
>NW_025538777.1:0-16713 GCF_020615455.1 Coregonus clupeaformis | reverse complement strand
GTCAAAAATGTTATCAATTGATTTGCATTTTTAATGAGGGAAATAAGCAGTGGCGGCTGGTGAAAAATATTCTCGGTGGGGCTGTGCCATACTTTTTTTTCCTGTAACCATCGCGATATATTTTAACACAAACTGCAGGACAGCAGTGCTCAGTGAAACATTCAGTAATTATTTAATGCCAATATTAAAAAGTTGAGGCATTCTTACACAAACATATTACACAAACCCAAGCCTTTCATTTGCATTTAAAGTGAACTTTTCACCATTGGTAGTAAACAGGCAACGTAACAGGCATGCTGTCAGAACAGAGTGGAAAGTGGACAATAACATGAAATTATTATAAAGTTTATAGGAAATCTTACACTGTATGAAAGGATGTATAATATAGAAATGGATATCAAGTGGATGAACTCAAACCTTTGACTGGAAGAATAGCATACAGTATTTTATGATCATACTAAATGTGACTAATTGTTAATGTGCTCCAGAACTGCAACAATTAATTGATACAAAACAACATATATACAGTAATATTAGCAAAGACACTATTAAGACTTTCCTAGAGTACCATATATAACTGGATTTTTTATGCTAAGGTCAACTATATACAAAGAAACATGCGGCCAGAGCTGCTCTGTGTGTGTGTGTCTGTCATCTTATTTGTACAGGAATTTTTGCCCGTCTGTCCTTCTGAGTGGCAAACCTCTCAATGACCCTTTGATTAAAGTCAGGAATGTCCCTGACAAGTTTCTTCTCCATGGAGAGCATGGCCAGAGCGTTCAGGCGATCCTGTGTCATGCTGTTTCTCAGGAAGGTCTTGATCCTTTTCAGTGTAGAGAAGCACCTTTCTGACTCAGCAGTTGTCATGGGTGTGGTGATGAGGATCTTGAGGAGGCTGGCAGTCTCTGTGAAAGTGCTCTGAAGGTTGTTCTCCATGAAGAACTGGTACAGGGGCACTGCACCACTACAAGCCTTGAACTCACTGTTCTCATAGATGAGGGACAGTTTGGTTTTGAGCTTGGCCTTGTTCAACATGGGTTACGCCCACGGTTGTTTCCAGCGCTGTATCGGGGAACTTCACACTGTGTTGTGGGAACAACTCTCCGATGCAATAGTGTTGCGCTGATGAGGTGCTGGGGTGAAGGAGAACCTCTCTTTGGCATGACTCAGGATGGTATCACATACCTGTAAAAGATACATCATCAGCTTTAATTTGCAATTAAGCTATTTTGATGCAAGTGATCCTGACTGACACATGCCTATGTCCAACTCAAGTATATGATTACCAAGGTGCTGATTGTTTAGGGTTTTGGCTACATACTACCAGGCCTGAAAAAAGTTCTAGGTGGAAACACTGACAATTACATCACAACTTACCTCTATAGCCAACCTCTGTTGTTCTCCTGGTCCCAGCATCCTCCGTCGCTTGATGGGCTGTTGCTGCTCGTCAGATGCGCTGTCCCCACACAAAGAGGGAATTGAGGCCCTGGGTCCAAAAAAATAAAGTTTAATTTGATAACTTGCAATCAGACTTCTTAACTCACTGTAATTCCCCCTCAACACACAACCAGTGACTTATATATATATATATAGACAGACAGACAGACAGACAGACAGACAGACAGTGTGTATATACACACAAACTATGTCTAGTAACTGCTTTTAACCTGTGATGTACATAATTAACTGATGTTATTACGTTTTAAAGCCTTTTTCTATTACATTTGTGAGAGGGATGCAACATAATTTTGTTCTGCTGTTCACTTAGCAATAAAGTTAATATTCAATAACAACTAGGCCTCTTCTAGAAATTGACCTGGTGGACACCTGAATAATTATTACAAACTGTGTAGTACTTTCCTGCATTATTATCAACGTCTGATTGTGTCTTCTCTTTCCTTTTAAAATACTAAAACAAATATAATTGTGACGGCTCTATGATAATCACTCACACAGCACCAACTGGCAGTGGGTGGAAACGTCAGTCGTCTCGTCAGCTTGAATGGCGATAAAATCAGCACTCTTTACTTCCTCCAGGATGTAATCCTTAAGCATTGACAGCATACAGTCCAACAGCTCGTTCTGTATCGTCTTTGACGGTCCCTTAAAAACGGTAGCTGTCTTCAGGTGCTCCTCCAGCACACTGTCGAGGGAGGCAACAAAATCCACTAAGCCCCGGAAAATGCCGGGGTTGTCTGAGGAGTCAGTCTCCTCGTGCCCACGCAAGGCCAACTCAAAAGCCCCACAGAACTTCACACAATCGATAATTTTGGATAGAATGTGCCTGTTTTTATCCACCTCCTCATTGTGTTTCCTCACCGCAATCCTGTGGCCGTCATCCAGCTGCGTAGCAATGTTCACCCCTTCCTAATACAGCTAGCTTTACAGAGTTGTCCATGTGTGCCCTGGTGTTCTCATGTTTCTTTACCTTCTCTGACAGGTGCTTCATATCCCTCACTCCGGTACCTGTCCATGCTGAATCTGACCCCGTGCTTTTAAAAAGCAAGCACGGAAAGCAAAATAAAGCATTAGCATCAGTGCACCCAGCTAGCCAAGCCTTCCTGGTGTACCAGCTACGGGAGAAGCCGCCATATACTGCTTCCCTTTCTCGCTAGCCTGCTGTCTGATTGAGAGGTCAGGTTGATCTGGGCCCAGCTCTTTCACCCGAACTTTCTCTGACAAAGTTCTCCTCTCAAACGGATCTTGGAGAGAGATTTCACCGAGTTAGGGTTGGGTCTTGGAGGAGTAACGTTTGCGTTCGCCATTGTTGTCTAGTAAAAATGGCGTCACTGGACCCCGGTCCTTATTTTATCAGGGCGAGCTTGGGGCGGTAAAATAATCGCCCTCCTTGGATTCGATTTAAGATCGCTTATTGACTACATTTTATGTCATACATTCATATCTTAAATTAGCAATTGGCTTAACTGCTACGTAGACCCGCCTCCTCGGGGCACTTTCTGTATCGCCCAGAGCTGACCAGGCGTTTGACAGGCAGAGGAAAGGTTGCGAATATGATTTTCATCATATCTTACACATATTACTGTGTGCATTCCATATTTCAAACACACAAATATTGACATACTGATGTTTTTATTATTATTATTATTATTATTTTTTATTTTTTTATTTTTTAAAATAATTTTATTTAAGGGGCGGCGCCCTAGCGCCCTCTATCGGCCAGCCGCCACTGGAAATAAGTATTTGACCCCTCTGCAAAACATGATTTAGTACTTGGTGGCAAAACACTTGTTGGCAATCACAGAGGTCAGACGTTTCTTGTAGTTGGCCACCAGGTTTGCACACATCTCACGGAGGGATTTTGTCCCACTCCCTTTGCAGATCTTCTCCAAGTCATTAAGGTTTTGAGGCTGACGTTTGGCAACTCGAACCTTCAGCTCCCCTCCACAGATTTTCTATGGGATTAAGGTCTGGCTAGGCAACTCCAGGACCTTAATGTGCTTCTTCTGAGCCACTCCTTTCTTGCCTTGGCCGTGTGTTTTGGGTTATTGTCATGCTGGAATACCCATCCACGACCCATTTTCAATGCCCTGGCTGAGGGAAGGAGGTTCTCACCCAAGATTTGACGGTACATGGCCCTGTCCATCGTCCCTTTGATGCGGTGAAGTTGTCCTGTCCCCTTGGCAGAAAAACACCCCCAAAGCATAATGTTTCCACCTCCATGTTTGATGGTGGGGATGGTGTTCTTGGGTCATAGGCAGCATTCCTCCTCCTCCAAACACGGTGAGTTGAGTTGATGCCAAAGAGCTCCATTTTGGTCTCATCTGACCACAACACTTTCACCCAGTTCTCCTCTGAATCGTTCAGATGTTCATTGGCAAACTTCAGATGGGCGTGTATATGTACTTTCTTGAGCAGGGGGACCTTGCCGGGCGCTGCAGGATTTCAGTCCTTCACCGGCGTAGTGTGTTACCAATTGTTTTCTTGGTGACTATGGTCCCAGCTGCCTTGAGATCATTGACAAGATCCTCCCGTGTAGTTCTGGGCTGATTCCTCACCATTCTCATGATCATTGCAACACCACGAGGTGAGATCTTGCATGGAGCCCCAGGCCGAGGGAGATTGACAGGACTTTTGTGTTTCTTCCATTTGCGAATAATCGCACCAACTGTTGTCACCTTCTCACCAAGCTGCTTGGCGATGGTCTTGTAGCCCATTCCAGCCTTGTGTAGGTCTACAATCTTGTCCCTGACATCCTTGGAGAGCTCTTTGGTCTTGGCCATGGTGGAGAGTTTGGAATCTGATTGATTGATTACTTCTGTGGACAGGTGTCTTTTATACGGTAACAAACTGAGATTAGGAGCACTCCCTGTAAGAGTGTGCTCCTAATCTCAGCTCATCTTGTATAAAAGACACCCGGGAGCCAGAAATCTTTCTGATTGAGAGGGTCAAATACTTATTTCCCTCATTAAAATGCAAATCAATTTATAACATTTTTGTTGTTATTCTGTCTCTCACTGTTCAAATAAACCTACCATTAAAATTATCGACTGATCATGTCTTTGTCAGTGGGCAAACGTACAAAATCAGCAGGGGATTAAATACTTTTTTCCCTCACTGTACATGCTCATGTACATGCTTATGCATTCTCGTGCACGTGCATTGTAATTCAAATGTATCTCTCTCTCTGCCTCTCTCTCTCTGCCTCTCTCACTCCCCCTCTCTCTTCAGTTGGTCATTAACACAATGTGTGTCAGGGGATGCAGGAGCTGCCATTCCTGCAGGCTGGTGCCTTCATCCACACCAATGGCTGCATCGACAAGCTGGTTAACTGGATCCACAGCAACTTGTTAATGCTAGGGGGCATCGCCCTGGGTCTGGCCATCCCACAGGTAGACATCACCACACACACACACACCCTTGAATAGTCCATTTCAGGGTTGGGGTCAATCCGAATTGATGTCACTCTATTCCTTCAACTCAAAACATTTGAAATAAATAGCTTCTCCTTTTCAGTTCATTGAGAAATCATTGAAAGTAGATGCCGTTCTTTCAATTGTTGAATTGGAATTTCAGTTTACTTCTTGAATTGACTGACTTCAATTTGAATCGATCCCAGCCCTGGTCTATTTAGATTCACATTGTAATTTTATGGGCAAATCATCTATAAGTTTAGAGAGGGTCAGGAACCACGTTAAGTTACTTCTCTAAAGTCACTTCTCTGCTCACCCAGCCTCTATTGTTTTCCTGTGTTTCTCTCTCTCTCTCTCTCTCTCTCTCTCTCTCTCTCTCTCTCTCTCTCTCTCTCTCTCTTCCTCTCTCTCTCTCGTTAGCTGGTGGGGATCCTCTTGTCTCAGATTCTGATCAACCAGATAAAGGACCAGATTGAGCTTCAGAACTACAACCTGCAGCACCGTACGGACCCTTGGCAGTGACCTGGTCATGATCAGGTCCTCCCCGATCAGACTGGACCAGGACTAGGTCACCAACCCCGGGGTCACCCAGGGGGTGTGGGAGTCTGGAATTCTACCCCCTTCTGCTGGATGGGGCTCGAGCTTACATGTGTCCAAAGGTCCTTTTTCATGGAGATGGTTTTCATTTTCAAGGCTGCTTGATACTTTCGATGGTGCAAGGACTGGCTTTGAGGCCAAAGATTCTGGTTGGATGATCCACCACCATTTGACAAGAGTCGAAATGGCGAGGTTATCTGCTCTCTTTCTGCGTTCTTCATTCCTGTGTCAATGTGTGCTGGTTTTGTTTTAGCTCACCCAGTACCCCGGATGGGAAGAGTTTCACTTTTTGTGATCAATGGAATGATCAATGTTCAAACTCTGCCCACCCCGTGCCACAGGGGGAGCTAAAAAGGAACGCATCTAATCAGGAAGTACTCCAGCCAGACAGCAAATGGAGAACTCCTCTATTCACACCTATTCATCATTTGACTCCTGAAATATGACACGATCTGTAATTTATTGAAAAGGGAAAAGCAGCTGACTTTTTAGTCCAAACACTGCAAAATAATGTAGACTCTGTCCAGGTACTTTAGGATTTTGTCTATCCGATTTGCAACATTGATCTGTTATTGATATCCATCCAGTTATCCCCTACTACTCTCATAGGGTTGAGAACAAGACAACTATGTTGGCCCTTCTCAGATATGGAAGAGAAAACCCAAGTAATGTAATAAAGCTCATTAGCTAATGGTATGTATGTTAAAGCTCCCAACAACTGTAGTGTGACATGCATGCTATAACAAGTTAGACTCATCAGTTGTCCAGTGTTGGTAATCGCGTGCCCACTAGAGCCACTTCTTCTTGTTTTTAGCTTATAGGAGTGAAACCTGGTGTGATCGTCTGCTGCAATAGGACCGCCGAGTTGTGCGTCCGAGATGCCGTTCTGCACACCACTGTTGTACTGTGCAGTTATTTGCTTGTTTGTGGCACGCCTGTTAGCTTGCACGATTCTTGCCATTGTACTTCGACCTCTCTCATCAACGAGCTGTTTTCGCCACAGGACTGCCACTGACTGAATGTTTTTTGTTTGTCGCATCATTCTCGGTAAACCTTAGACAAGCCCAGGAGACTGTCAGTTTCTGAGATACTGGAACCGGCGCACCTGGCACTGACTAACATACCACGCTCAAAGTCACTTAGGTCATTCGTTTTGCCCATTCTAACTTTCAATCGAACAGTAACTGAATGCCTTGATGCCTGTCTGCCCTGCTTTATATAGCAAGCCATTGGCAAGTGACTCACTGACTGTAGGAGCTCGATCCATTTTTGTGAACGGGTGGTGTACCTAATAAACAGGCCACTAAATGTATATTTCAAGCTAAATGGACTCTAAATACATTCCTTTCAATAAACCATATCTTTTGAATATGATGCATTGTGGGTATCCATACAGACCAATAATGTAATTGTAGTTTCTTACTCACTAAGCTACTAGGGGATTTCCCCAACTGAAAGCACAACAGAACGGCCTGATTTTATAATAAACAGTCTTATTTTCCGTAACGCCTTTTACACAAGCACTGGTGTTTAGATTGGCAAGCGCTGCAACACTGGAGTTCACACTAATGCTCTCCTCCATAACATAACCATGTTGGGCCGTCGCCTAGCCCTGTTGGCATTTCCCCTCACCGGGGTTGTGTTCATTTGATCACGCACAGAAAATTAAATTAAGCGCTTCTTATTGGACAAGTCCTGTTTTAGTCCGTTTTGTCTCTAATGAACATGACCCAGTTAGGTCCACTGGGAATACCAGTTGTTTTTTCCCCCCTCATCATTTGGGTCAATATAGTGTGACTGGTCAAGTATTAGACTACTGGGTTAGCACTTTATTTTATGGTACAGACGGGGTTGGAATTCATTGTAGGAACTGACCCATGTAAAATCTTATGAATTAACATTAAAAATATAAAAATATACGTCAAAATGATATTCCCAATTCTCCTTAGGTACAGAGTGTATTTACTTTGAATGTATGTGGTAAAATGGTAATGACTCTTATGTAAACACAATAGCTTATGAATTCCTTATTTGTTTATTTGGGAATAATCACAGCAAGTTACTGGTTACCAATTGTGTTGAATTCATGTAATTAAGTACCAGAAACTACCAATTGACACCATTTATTAATGTCCTAATAAACACCAGGTAAATACCAGTGGAAACGGTGTTCTAAAATGAAGTACTACTGTATATTGAACAGTGTCTCATGACATTCTTTCCCAGTACTGTACTCCCAGATGGCATGTTGTGACCTGTCAGTGGGTGGGTGACGAGGACATAGGGGGTTGGGGTTGCGTGAGAGAAAACAACACAATGGCTACCGAACTCCAACCTCTCCAAATGGAGATAGGCATAAATGGCTACCGAACTCCAACCTCTCCAAATGTGTCTATAAGCTCCAATAGGATCATTGTGACAACAGGTGGCACAGCTCCATGTTTTATCACTGCAGCAAGTATCAATTGAAAGCATGGCTGTATATGCTATCCACAAAGACTAAATGTGTGATCTATAGTCAATCAGTTTAACAAATGTATTTTGTTTTATTGTCTCATCAGCAGTTTCACTGATTTTATCAGCCAGTGTTACAGTACCTAGCTAAAGTGTAATATGGTCTAGCTACTGCCCACAGTACGACATGTTTAAATATAAATGCAGGGGGAAATTATGATTGAGTTGAGTGTGTTTTTAATTTTAAAATG
Source organism: Coregonus clupeaformis (assembly GCF_020615455.1). Classification (NCBI taxonomy): domain Eukaryota; kingdom Metazoa; phylum Chordata; class Actinopteri; order Salmoniformes; family Salmonidae; genus Coregonus; species Coregonus clupeaformis. Next base: position 8,540 of record NW_025538777.1, on the reverse strand, counting down.
TTCATGATTTGGTTGCAAACACTCAAGTTCATTCCAGGCTAGTTGGGACTGAAGTCTAATATAGCCGTGAACAGTCAGACGTAAAACAACTAAGTGTTTCCTCTCCACCCCAGTTTGGCTGAATGAAAACCTGAGCTTAGATGCATTCCTGGCCTGAAATCTGCTGTGTCTGGGCTTGAGAACAGACACAGTTCTGAATGTGAAGCACTTCTTCTCCATACACCTTCCTGCTTTGTGCACATGGCCCTGCAGTTCTTTTAACTAATTGTATGAATTATAACATTATAGGTCTACATGCCAGCTGTGCATAATGTCATTGTTATGGGGAAAGTTATTCAGAGGCAGGTATTGAGAGACATCAGCGACAGTGTGTTCTGTACAAGTCTCTGGTTCATTAACACACAGGACTTAGGCACAGTCCCTACATTTACAACTAATATGTATTCTAGGGGACATTCTGTTATACAGACGATTGTGGAAATGAGAAGTCACATTGGCACTTTTCTCTCTGGTGTAATAACTGACCTGTAGATGAGTCTGTCTCTCTCCTTCTGCAGAGAGAGAGAGAGAGAGAGCAGTGTGTGTGTGTGAGAGAGAGATTTGGCCGGGCGCTCCAGTGAGGGGCCCACGTGCTCTGTGTGTGGTCCTGGTCTGCCTCATTCTCAGACAGCCATGTTGCTGTGAGTTTTAAGGAGGCCCAGTGCTTCCCTCAGAGAGAGAGATGGGGGAACATGGAGCTCCCCTCATTCATACAGCACAGGCCAAAAACAAAACATCCATTGTCATTTCAACCAGCAGGAGATAGGCTGTTGGAGCATCACATCTAATGCACTGCCCTATAATGGTCAGGTTAGAGGGGCTTTGATAACATCACAATCACAAGCATGAAGAGGATTGTTTGAGACTGTATGGTGTTCTGTCTATGTGAATGATGAAACATTCATTCAACCTACTGTCCCATTGGTGGATAAAGACAGAATCTTCAATCTGACCAATGTCAGTCACTTAGGGCTTAATTTAAAGTTAACTTATAATCAACCTCTGAAACTTTTCTTGGTCAGTTTGAGGTTTCATTCGGGTGAAGAACAGGGCTACCTTAACTGGGAGAGAGAATGCACATTTCCATTATGAGGGTCTCCAAGGAAACTGATTTAATATAGACTGGAGGAAATAAACAAGACAAACTGTTTTTCCAGAACCATAATGCCATGAAGTTATTAATTGTTTCCTAATTCCACCAGGTCGTCCAATTCCCCAGCCAACACCCATACAGTAGGCTGCATACTCATTTACAAACTGTACAATTTAAGAAAATTATAATCATGTCTGGTCTTTTAGAATCAAAGTAGCCTAAGGAGTGGATAATTTACTTGTTTATGTCCAAGACAACAAACTTTCCCTGAGTGGCTACTGGCATGCCACTGGCAGATAAACTCGCAGTTACCATTTTTGTGGTGGTGAATGAACAGTCTTTGGAGTGGGCTGACAAAAGAAATATAGCCTACTGTGCTTGCATAATCACTAAGATCTAGATTGTATGGCAAAAGTGAGGCTCTAGTTTATTCACAGATTTGAAGGACATTGCACTGTAGGACTATGCAATAGAGTACTGAAGATGGTTTTTCACACCAACATACCCAGCTAACAAAATTACGTTCCAGGACGTGACCACGGTTATTTTAGTCCCCACATAAGTCATGATAACGTTAATTGTGAAACTTACAATGTTCCAAAATGTATTTCTATCATTCCGATTTTAACGTTATATGAAGACAAACCATAGCTCTAAATGTGACGTTATGAAATGTTCCTAGGATATCTCCAAAATAACATGATATTCAGAACCTTTCATGGACTACCAAGGAACGTTTTTAATGTTCCCATGATGTCTGTATAGTGACCTGATATTTATAACATTTATAATACTTATTAGAAACGTTATGAATGTGCCTATAATGTCCCAAACGGGCTATGACATTCAGTACCTCTGGAAGACTTAAAGGGACTGTTACAAATGTCTCAGTTACGTTCCTTGTTAGCTGGGTAACTGATCAGTCTTTGATTGCAAATCTATGTCAATTCATTCTTAATAGCAAGAAGTGCAAATGTAGGAGGTACGGTCAGTAGTGGGGGAAAATATGGGTCTTTGGAGATCTTTAAAATACTTGTTTTGGAAATTAGTAACATGAGTGTCATACTGGTACCCCAGCTATATAGCCAAGCTATCATTGCTTATTGTGTAATTATTCCTTGTGTTACTATTTTTAAATATTATTATTATTATTTGTTTTATTTATTTATTGTATTCTGCATTGTTGGGAAGGGCCCATGAGTAAGCGTTTCACTGTTAGTCTACACCTGTTGTTTCTGAGCATGTGACATAACATTTTGATTTGATTGTGATTGATTTGAAGAATGTGGTATGTCAGAAATAGAGGTTCTAAATTAACAGACGATAAAAAAAATAAAAAACATAAACATACGAGTAAAGGTACACAGATGGCTTTTCTACTGGAGTCTATCCTGACAGGAGAGAGATTGTTTTGGTATACCTATAAGGCATAGTCTTACCCTTGGAGAGGGGGTGGGGTGATAGGTTTTTGTTACTTTGGCTCTCCCCCCACCATATGCCTACCAGAGATGCAGAAAAATAGCAGAAACGACATGCAAGCGAGAAAAACAAAGACCAAACTCCACCAGACACATCGCAGAATTCTATAGGAATCGCCAAAAACTGCCATTTTTTGGGATAGGCCTACATAGATGAAATGAAAATAGTTTTTTGCAGCAAAAAGACGGGAAAGGGGGAGCGCAACGGGATGGAGCGCGTAGACTAGAGATCACATTACAGTTTCAGACTTTTCATCAGTGGCGCTGGTGAAAAATATTCTCGGTGGGGCTGTGCCATACTTTTTTTTTTTCCTGTAACCATCGCGATATATTTTAACACAAACTGCAGGACAGCAGTGCTCAGTGGAAACATTCAGTAATTATTTAATGCCAATATTAAAAAGTTGAGGCATTCTTACACAAAACATATTACACAAACCCAAGCCTTTCATTTGCATTTAAAGTGAACTTTTCACCATTGGTAGTAAACAGGCAACGCAAACAGGCATGCTGTCAGAACAGAGTGGAAAGTGGACAATAACATGAAATTATTATAAAGTTTATAGGAAATCTTACACTGTATGAAAGGATGTATAATATAGAAATGGATATCAAGTGGATGAACTCAAACCTTTGACTGGAAGAATAGCATACAGTATTTTATGATCATACTAAATGTGACTAATTGTTAATGTGCTCCAGAACTGCAACAATTAATTGATACAAAACAACATATATACAGTAATATTAGCAAAGACACTATTAAGACTTTCTAGAGTACCATATATAACTGGATTTTTTATGCTAAGGTCAACTATATACAAAGAAACATGCGGCCAGAGCTGCTCTGTGTGTGTGTGTCTGTCATCTTATTTGTACAGGAATTTTGCCCGTCTGTCCTTCTGAGTGGCAAACCTCTCAATGACCCTTTGATTAAAGTCAGAAATGTCCCTGACAAGTTTCTTCTCCATGGAGAGCATGGCCAGAGCGTTCAGGCGATCCTGTGTCATGCTGTTTCTCAGGAAGGTCTTGATCCTTTTCAGTGTAGAGAAGCACCTTTCTGACTCAGCAGTTGTCATGGGTGTGGTGATGAGGATCTTGAGGAGGCTGGCAGTCTCTGTGAAAGTGCTCTGAAGGTTGTTCTCCATGAAGAACTGGTACAGGGGCACTGCACCACTACAAGCCTTGAACTCACTGTTCTCATAGATGAGGGACAGTTTGGTTTGAGCTTGGCCTTGTTCAACATGGGGTACGCCTCCACGGTTGTTTCAAGCGCTGTATCGGGAACTTCACACTGTGTTGTGGGAACAACTCTCCGTGCAATAGTGTTGCGCTGATGAGGTGCTGGGTGAAGGAGAACCTCTCTTGGCATGACTCAGGATGGTATCACATACCTGTAAAAGATACATCATCAGCTTTAATTTGCAATTAAGCTATTTCTGATGCAAGTGATCCTGACTGACACATGCCTATGTCCAACTCAAGTATATGATTACCAAGGTGCTGATTGTTCAGGGTTTGGCTACATACTACCAGGCCTGAAAAAAGTTCTAGGTGGGAAACACTGACAATTACATCACAACTTACCTCTATAGCCAACCTCTGTTGTTCTCCTGGTCCCAGCATCCTCCGTCGCATGGGCTGTTGCTGCTCGTCAGATGCGCTGTCCCCACACAAAGAGGGGAATTGAGGCCCTGGGTCCAAAAAATAAAGTTTAATTTGATAACTTGCAATCAGACTTCTTAACTCACTGTAATTCCCCCTCAACACACAACCAGTGACTTATATATATATATAAGACAGACAGACAGACAGACAGACAGACAGACAGTGTGTATATACACACAAACTATGTCTAGTAACTGCTTTTAACCTGTGATGTACATAATTAACTGATGTTATTACGTTTTAAAGCCTTTTTCTATTACATTTGTGAGAGGGATGCAACATAATTTTGTTCTGCTGTTCACTTAGCAATAAAGTTAATATTCAATAACAACTAGGCCTCTTCTAGAAATTGACCTGGTGGACACCTGAATAATTATTACAAACTGTGTAGTACTTTCCTGCATTATTATCAACGTCTGATTGTGTCTTCTCTTTCCTTTTAAAATACTAAAACAAATATAATTGTGACGGCTCTATGATAATCACTCACACAGGCACCAACTGGCAGTGGGTGGAAACGTCAGTCGTCTCGTCAGCTTGAATGGCGATAAAATCAGCACTCTTTACTTCCTCCAGGATGTAATCCTTAAGCATTGACAGCATACGTCCAACAGCTCGTTCTGTATCGTCTTTGACGCAGTGGCGGCTGGCCGATAGAGGGCGCTAGGGCGCCGCCCCCTCTAAATAAAATTATTTTAAAAAATAAAAAATAAAAAATAATAATAATAATAATAATAAAACATCAGTATGTCAATATTTGTGTTTGAAATATGGAATGCACACAGTAATATGTGTAAGATATGATAGAAAATCATATTCGCAACCTTTCCTCTGCCTGTCCAAACGCCTGGTCAGCTCTGGGCGATACAGAAAGTGCCCCGAGGAGGCGGGTCTACGTAGCAGTTAAGCCAATTGCTAATTTAAGATATGAATGTATGACATAAAATGTAGTCAATAAGCGATCTTAAATCGAATCCAAGGAGGGCGATTATTTTACCGCCCCAAGCTCGCCCCCTGATAAAATAAGGACCGGGTCCAGTGACGCCATTTTACTAGACAACAATGGCGACATACGCGTTTCCTCCAAGACCCAACCCTAACTCGGTGAAATCTCTCCTCCAAGATCCGTTTGAGAGGGAGAACTTTTGTCAGAGAAAGTTCGGGTGAAAGAGCTGGGCCCAGATCAACCTGACCTCTCAATCAGACAGCAGGCTAGCGAGAAAGGGAAGCAGTATATGCGCGGCTTCTCCCGGTAGCTGGTACACCAGGAAGGCTTGGCTAGCTGGGTGCACTGATGCTAATGCTTTATTTTGCTTTCCGTGCTTCGCTTTTTTAAAAACGACGGGGTCAGATTCAGCATGGACAGGTACCGGAGTGGGGGATATGAAGCACCTGTCAGAGAAGGTAAAGAAACATGAGAACACCAGGGCACACATGGACAACTCTGTAAAGCTAGCTGTATTAGGAAGGGTGAAGACATTGCTACGCAGCTGGATGACGGCCACAGGATTGCGGTGAGGGAAACACAATGAGGAGGTGGATAAAAACAGGCACATTCTATCCAAAATTATCGATTGTGTGAAGTTCTGTGGGGCTTTTGAGTTGGCCTTGCGTGGGCACGAGGAGACTGACTCCTCAGACAACCCCGGCATTTTCCGGGGCTTAGTGGATTTTGTTGCCTCCCTCGACAGTGTGCTGGAGGAGCACCTGAAGACAGCTACCGTTTTTAAGGGCACGTCAAAGACGATACAGAACGAGCTGTTGGACTGTATGCTGTCAATGCTTAAGGATTACATCCTGGAGGAAGTAAAGAGTGCTGATTTTATCGCCATTTCAGGCTGGCCGAGACGACTGAGTTTCCACCCACTGCCAGTTGGTGCTTGTGTGAGTGATTATCATAGAGCCGTCACAATTATATTTGTTTTAGTATTTTTAAGGAAAAGAAGACACAATCAGACGTTGATAATAATGCAGGAAAGTACTACACAGTTTGTAATAATTATTCAGGTGTCCACCAGGTCAATTTCTAGAAGAGCCTAGTGTTATTGAATATTAACTTTATTGCTAAGTGAACAGCAGAACAAAATTATGTTGCATCCCTCTCACTAAATGTAATAGAAAAAGGCTTTAAAACGTAATAACATCAGTTACAATTATGTACATCACAGGTTAAAAGCAGTTACTAGACATAGTTTGTGTGTATACACACACTGTCTGTCTGTCTGTCTGTCTGTCTGTCTGTCTATATATATATATAAAGTCACTGGTTGTGTGTGTTGAGGGGAAATTACAGTGAAAGGTTAAGAAGTCTGATTGCAAGTTATCAAATTAAACTTTATTTTTGGACCCAGGGCCTCAATTCCCTCTTTGTGTGGGGACAGCGCATCTGACGAGCAGCAACAGCCCATCAAGCGACGGAGGATGCTGGGACCAGGAGAACAACAGAGGGTTGGCTATAGAGGTAAGTTGTGATGTAATTGTCAGTGTTTCCCACCTAGAACTTTTTTCAGGCCTGGTAGTATGTAGCCAAAACCCTGAACAATCAGCACCTTGGTAATCATATACTTGAGTTGGACATAGGCATGTGTTCAGTCAGGATCACTTGCATCAAAAATAGCTTAATTGCAAATTAAAGCTGATGATGTATCTTTTACAGGTATGTGATACCATCCTGAGTCATGCCAAAGAGAGGTTCTCCTTCACCCAGCACCTCATCGGCGCAACACTATTGCACGGAGAGTTGTTCCCACAACACAGTGTGAAGTTCCCGATACAGCGCTTTGGGAAACAACCGTGGAGGCGTACTCCATGTTGAACAAGGCCAAGCTCAAACAAACTGTCCATGTATGAGAACAGTGAGTTCTTTTGCTAGGGTGCAGTCCTTCCCTGTACCAGTTCTTCATGGAGAACAACCTTCAGAGCACTTTCACAGAGACTGCCAGCTCTCAAGATCCTCATCACCACACCCATGACAACGCGAGCAGAAAGGTGCTTCTCTACACTGAAAAGGATCAAGACGCTCTGCTGAGAAACAGCATGACACAGGATCGCCTGAACGCGGCGTTCAGCCTCCATGGAGAAGAAACTTGTCAGGGACATTCCTGACTTTAATCAAATGGTCATTGAGAGGTTTGCCATTCAGAAGGAGTAGACGGGCACAATTCCTGACGCAAATAAGATGACAGACACACACACACAGAGCAGCTCGGCCGCATGTTTCTTTGTATATAGTTGACCTTAGCAAAAAAATCTCAGTTATATATGGTACTCTAGAAAGTCTTATGGATAGTGTCTTTGCCAATATTACTGTACATATGTCGTTTTTATCAATTAATTGTTGCAGTTCTGGAGCACAAACAATTAGCACATTTAGTATGATCACAAAATACTGTATGCTATTCTTCCAGTCAAAGGTTTGAGTTCAATCCACTTGAATCCACTTCTATATTATACATCCTTTCGCACAGTGTAAGATTTCCATAAACCCCATAATAATTTCATGTTATTGTCCACTTTCCACTTTCTGTTCTGACAGCATGCCTTTGCGTTGCCTGTTACTACCAATGGTGAAAGTTCACTTTAAATGCAAATGAAAGGCTTGGGTTGTAATATGTTTTTGGTGTCAAGAAATGTCTCAACTTTTAATATTGGCATTAAAACCGAATGTTTCACTGAGCACTGCCGCCACACTGCAGTTTGTGTAAAAATATATCGCGATGGTTACAGGAAAGTAATGGCACAGCCCCACCTATTTTTCACCAGCCGCCACTGCTTTGACGTGCTTAAAAACGGTAGCTTTGTCTTCAGGTGCTCCTCCAGCACACTGTCGAGGGAGGCAAAAATCCACTAAGCCCCGGAAAATGCCGGGGTTGTCTGAGGAGTCAGTCTCTCGTGCCCACGGAAGGCCAACTCAAAAGCCCCACAGAACCTTCACACTATCTGATAATTTTGGATAGAATGTGCCTGTTTTTATCCACCTCCTCATTGTGTTTCCTCACCGCAATCCTGTGGCCGTCATCCAGCCTGCGTAGCAATGTTCACCCTTCCTAATACAGCTAGCTTTACAGAGTTGTCCATGTGTGCCCTGGTGTTCTCATGTTTCTTTACCTTCTCTGACAGGTGCTTCATATCCCTCACTCGGTACCTGTCCATGCTGAATCTGACCCTCGTTTTAAAGCTAAGCACGGAAAGCAAAATAAAGCATTAGCATCAGTGCACCCAGCTAGCCAAGCCTTCCTGGTGTACCAGCTACGGGAGAAGCC
>NW_025538776.1:0-16754 GCF_020615455.1 Coregonus clupeaformis | reverse complement strand
GGGAAAATAAGTATTTAGTCAGCCACCAATTGAGCAAGTTCTCCCACTTAAAAAGATGAGAGAGGCCTGTAATTTTCATCATAGGTACACGTCAACTATGACAGACAAATTGAGAGAAAAAAAAATCCAGAAAATCACATTGCAGGATTTTTTTATGAATTTATTTTGCAAATTCTGGTGGAAAATAAGTATTTGGTCACCTACAAACAAGCAAGATTTCTGGCTCTCACAGACCTGCAACTTCTTCTTTAAGAGGCTCCTCTGTCCTCCACTCGTTACCTGTATTAATGGCACCTGTTTGAACTTGTTATCAGTATAAAGACACCTGTCCACAACCTCAAACAGTCACACTTCAAACTCCACTATGGCCAAGACCAAAGAGCTGTCAAAGGACACCAGAAACAAAATTGTAGACCTGCACCAGGCTGGGAAGACTGAATCTGCAATAGGTAAGCAGCTTGGTTTGAAGAAATCAACTGTGGGAGCAATTATTAGGAAATGGAAGACATACAAGACCACTGATAATCTCCCCTCCGATCTGGGGCTCCACGCAGATCTCACCCCGTGGGGTCAAAATGATCACAAGAACGGTGAGCAAAAATCCCAGAACCACACGGGGTGACCTAGTGAATGACCTGCAGAGAGCTGGGACCAAAGTAACAAAGTCTACCATCAGTAACACACTACGCCGCCAGGGACTCAAATCCTGCAGTGCCAGACGTGTCCCCCTGCTTAAGCCAGTACATGTCCAGGCCCGTCTGAAGTTTGCTAGAGTGCATTTGGATGATCCAGAAGAGGATTGGGAGAATGTCATATGGTCAGATGAAACCAAAATAGAATTTCTTGGTAAAAACTCAACTCGTCGTGTTTGGAGGACAAAGAATGCTGAGTTGCATCCAAAGAACACCATACCTACTGTGAAGCATGGGGGTGGAAACATCATGCCGACTGATCCATGTAAAGGAAAGAATGAATGGGGCCATGTATTGTGAGATTTTGAGTGAAACCCTCCTTCCATCAGCAAGGGCATTGAAGATGAAACGTGGCTGGGTCTTTCAGCATGACAATGATCCCAAACACACCGCCCGGGCAACGAAGGAGTGGCTTCGTAAGAAGCATTTCAAGGTCCTGGAGTGGCCTAGCCAGTCTCCAGATCTCAACCCCATAGAAAATCTTTGGAGGGAGTTGAAAGTCCGTGTTGCCCAGCGACAGCCCCAAAACATCACTGCTCTAGAGGAGATCTGCATGGAGGAATGGGCCAAAATACCAGCAACAGTGTGTGAAAACCTTGTGAAGACTTACAGAAAACGTTTGACCTGTGTCATTGCCAACAAAGGGTATATAACAAAGTATTGAGAAACTTTTGTTATTGACCAAATACTTATTTTCCACCAAATAAATTCATAAAAAATCCTACAATGTGATTTTCTGGATTTTTCTTTCTCATTTTGTCTGTCATAGTTGACGTGTACCTATGATGAAAATTACAGGCCTCTCTCATCTTTTTAAGTGGGAGAACTTGCACAATTGGTGGCTGACTAAATACTTTTTTCCCCCACTGTATTAAGGAAGAAAAGACCATACAGTCCACTGGGGCTGCTCAGCTCTCCAAGGGAGAGAAAGAGAGACGGAGGGAAAAAGGGGGGAGGATTGAGTAATAATAATGCCATAAAGTTTATAACTGGACTCATTTCTTTATGTAATGGAGAAGTTGGATGTGTTTGGATAAAATGGGGAACCATTTTTACAGGCTCCAGAAATATCAGGGTTGAAGGTGATTCAGATGTGATTCAGACCTGGCTGTTTCTGTTCTCAGCAGTTCTACTTTATGTTCCATGGAGATGGACGGTGTAAAACCTTTTCCATGGAATCTGCTCCTATCACACATTCATTCATACTCAACCTTGGTACATACTGTACACTGAAACACCATGCTTTGATTAAAATGTTACATTAAGCCACCTTCTTCCAAGTGAAATATTTTAAAACGCCTACAAAGGGCTTTACTATGGTGCCAGCAGTGAACTAATCAGTAGCGTATAATCAGTTATGTGTGAGGCCCCATTTGCAGAGCAGTGAAGTGAAGTGACCTGCTGATGAAACACAACCAGTGGGCGCGAAGGCGTCTCTGAGGTGACCCCTCTGTTAGAGCACTGCATCGTGGGAAGATCACATCCATCGGAGAGAGAGAGAGAGAGAGAGAGAGAGAGAGAGATACTGTACAGTAGGGTCAATGTGAACAGTATCTTTGTGTTTGCTCTCTTTCTTCTGCTAGACAGGGCAGGGCTGAAGGGGAGACATGGCTTGCCTGTCCATGGTCAGACTAGCTAGGCCCAGAGAGCCACAGGAGTAAAAGTACGTTTTAATAGGCACATTATTCCCCCCTCCTCACCCCCGTTCGGGCTCCACTCTGAACGAGCGGCCTTTTGAAGTTGGTAACAGCTGTAGTGTTCCAGCCCTTATTTAAAGGTCAGCTCACTGACTTCACTTAAAAGGAGAGGGGGACTATGGGAGGGAGAGAGGGAGAGAGAAGGAGAGGAGGGAGTGGGAGGAGAAATGAAGAGCGGGGAGGAAGGAGAGAGAATAAGAAGAAAGAAAGAGAGAGCTGCTAGTGTAGAGAGGGAGTAGTTGAGGGAGAGGTTAAACGTTTGTAGAGTTGCATCTGGCCTCCTGCCTACTCCCCTGTTTATTGCCCTGGGCCTGGAGATCTGCTGCCAACGGTAACCGCACCTGAAGCCGCTCCATGGCACGCCGACTGGGACGACAGAGGAAGGAGCGCACGTGTGATCCATACACCACAGCCCTGCACTGGCATAGCCTGCATGTCTTTCTGCCAACCCAGAGGAGGTGGGACTGTGTTAGTGTACTACACTCACCCTTGCCAAGTCATGACTTCTCCTTACTCGTTAATCCTTCCCCATTTCTTTCTCCCCACACTCCTCTCTCTTTCTCTCCTTCTTTATGTCTCTCTGTCTCTCTTTGGGTTGTCAGTTCTCTCTGGGTCATGGTTTGCGTTACCACCTGGAATAGATTCTCTCTCTCTCTCTCTCTCTCTCTCTCTCTCTCTCTCTCTCTCTCTCTCTCTCTCTCCCTCCATTTCTCTCGCTCTCTCTCTCTCTCCATTTCTCTCTCTCTCTCCATTTCTCTCTCTCTCTCTCTCTCTCTCTCTCTCTCTCTCTCTCTCTCTCTCTCTCTCTCTCTCTCTCTCTCTCTCTCTCTCTCTCTCTCTCTCCCTCCCTCCCTCCCTCCCTCCCTCCCTCCCCCATCTCGCTCTCTCTCTCTCTCTTACTCTCTTTACTCCCTCCCTCCCTGGCCAATCCCTCTGAGCCAACCCACCAACCTCCCAAGTCTGCAATGGGCTGGACAGCAAGTCTCTGGCCAGCCTCTTTAACACGTCCACAACAACAAGGTCCTAACCACAGAACTAAACAACTAGAGGCAGATGGTGTGTCTGCTCCATGGAGGAGGCCTGTATGCCAGACTACAGTCCTGCATTGAGTACATGAGTTTCTAACAGACAGACTAGGCTTAGACTACACACAGCTCTATAGGAGAATGGCATGATGCCACCCACGGCCACGAGAGGCCCAGGAGACAGACCATTATCTGTTCACTTCAGCATCTCTCTTTCACTGGAATTCCCCATAAAAACCTGCCAGCTTACATACTGACATACTGTACACACACACACACTGATACACACCATCACCTTCACATGAGCTGGGATATGGGAGGGTCAGGAGACAGAGGGAGAGGGGAGGGAGACACTTGGAGGACACATGGGTGGGGGGACTCCTCTTGCCCCAGGCAGTATAGACAAGCCTGCCAACTAATTAGTGTAAACTGAAGCCACTCCCACCATCCCTCATCAACCCCTCCTAATATAACCCCCCCTAGCCCACCTCCCCAGCCTGGTCCTGGTCCTTGGCATGGCGAGGACTGGAATTCTGATCCTGCTTGTGTTCACATGCACATCAAACGCGATTAAGCACAACCCTCCTGGATTAAGATGAGTCTGTGGCCCCTCACATCTTGGGCTAACCTCTAGAAAGTATTCGGCTCCCTCCTGACACAACAGTATCCAAGTTCACTTTGGCCCGACTCAGGCCTCTCCTTTGCTTGTGGAAGTAATACCAGATTACAGAGCAACTGTTGTCAAACGTTTATATAATGTGTTTTTCTTGTTCTTTTTTCCCCTCTCTGTGTTTGGACAGCTGTTCTTTAACAGCGGGCCATCTTCAGATGCTGCTCTAGCATGACTTTTTTGTGCGGAATTAACGTCTCATTTCAACTTAATAAACATAAAATACATTCACGGATTTGGCAGGGAGAGGGAACCTCTGCAGCTGAGGGGCCGCTGACGGCGGGGTAATTCTGTTCCTTGCTTTTTTTACCCTCAGAGCGTCATCCTTTCTGCTCCAGCTCTCTGCTACGGGGTTGTCTGCCTGTGTGTTAGGGAGGTGTCAGGAGGAGTCAGCCTCAGTGTACTGTGGCATGGCAGGGGTTAACTCTCCCCTGTGACTCAGGTACATATGACGTGTCCTGACAGGCGACCCAAACCCCAGCGCTGAGCCACAGATCCACACAGCCCACAAAAGAGGGGAATTTCACCGAGCGAGAAGTTCTACGAAAACAAAAGGAGAGGAGGAGAAGAACAACACCTTGACAACATTCTTTTCTTTGTCAAATCAAAGTAGGGGAGCTTAAAGAAACACCCATCAAAACACCCATTCATAAAAAGCGCCAGTTTTAGGTGTCTGGAGGGATAGAAGGAGGGGGGATGTGGGGTGGAAGCATAGGGTGCAGCCACAGGCCAACAGACATCAGAATCAAGCCCAGGGAGTAGGAGTACCTAGAGGGGGAACTCCAAACTGGAAGCAGTAGTGTGTGTGTGGAGACTGGAGGACCAGTGGGCTGGAAGCTCTCCCAGAGCCCAGATGCTCTCTGTCAACATAGAGATTCCAGAGAGAAAGCAGGGCTTTACAGCAGCAGGCTGGAGACAAAGCCAGGGCCTGCAAAGACCAGGAGCTCTGACTGAGGAGACAACCTGCTTCACACTAACAGTCTAACACACACCAATCCTCCTTCTCTTCCTCCGCTCTGCAGAGGTCCAGGCCCCTGAACGGGCCTGTTTCAGAGCAGGCTTCCCCAGCAAAGAGGCCCTGAGAGCAGGGGACTGAGCTGCCGAGTCTCCCTGTCCGGGCTGGGCCCCTCTCAGCCTACCTCTGTCAGGAGGTAAATAGCTATTGGCTGCTCAATAAGTGGCTTCAGTGCGTTGGAGTGAGGGCCTTTTTTCCCTGCGCTCTCCCCAGCCTTGACAAGCATGTATTGACAGAGCAGTTACACACTAACCCATTGGGGGAAATCCTCCACATTGTGCCCCAGGCAGCTGATAAATGGAACTCATACACTACTTGTAAGCATGAACGCATGCACACACACACACACACACACACACACACACACACACACACACCACGCTCACGCACACACAAGGGTATACACAACACCCGGATCGGTTCAATACCAGACACACACACACTCACACAGTAAAAGGTGAGGGAGTGTGTTTGAGGAAGGGGGATATTATGCTAATGTCTTCTCCTAGTATATAAAATCAAGCAGAGGAGAGGGAGACACATGTGCATAAAGAGAAGAGGGTCAGAGATGAAGGGTAAATGGCTCCAGGGCCGAGGTCACCAATCTGTCTGATCATATAGATCCTGTAAAACCCCCTCTACTGACATCCTACTCCATAACAAAATAAGTTCCATAGTTTTGTTGCCACCTCAGGTGGTGCGAGATTACAGGATGGAAATGACAGTACAGGGACCTCAGCTCAATATATACAGCAATGATCAAAATACTCTATTAAAGATTCAACCATTCGATAGCTAAATAAGGGCCTTGTAAATAGCTCTCCAAACCCCAAACAGAACGACTTGTACTGACACAGTAGGGGAGGGAGAGAAATGGAGAGAGAAATAGAGAGAGATAAAGAGAGTGAGAGAGAAAGAGGGAAATCATCTCAGTGCACAGCTTGGCAGTGCTGAGGTAACAGAGGAAGCCGTCGATGCCAATCCCCCTGGCTCTATCTGGGTCATTCAGCCATCTCTCCCTCTATCCCTCTCGCCATCCCTCCATCTCTCCCTCTATCCCTCTCGCCATCCCTCCATCTCTCCATCTCTCCCTCTCTCCATCTCTCCTTCTCTCCATCTCTCCGCCATCAGGGAGCCACAGCAGCCAGCCACATACGTGGGAGGAAGCAGGAATGAGGGAGGAGAGGAGCGGAGGGGACTGAGCCCCCAGCAGTGGAGAGTGTTGTCCCGTCTCTACCCCCTCTCTCCCACACCTTCACCCCATCTGATTCACAGCTGATAAATAGCTGGGGGTGCAGCACTCGCTTTCACTTTTGTGATATGATGTCAGTAACCTTCATTGATCTGCGGGTGGGCAGGAGGCCTTATCGCTGCCTTTCCCCTGTGATATACTGTGATCTGGGGCCCTGACTGCTTTTTTAATACACTGCACTTTGGGTAAAGTGTCACGGGTTAACCTCCCCTGCCTGCTAATACCTGGGGCCATATTTTACCCTCCCAGTCTGACGGCCATAGAGATTACACTGAAACTAACTCAGAGAGAGAGAGAGAGAGAGCATGACAGAGGGTGATAACACAGCCCCTATGGAGGATGGGAAAATGCAGAGTGAGATGATCGGCCATATTGGTTCTGGGAGTGGAGGACTACACTACCCAATATCTGAGGACTGAATACTACACACTCACCTGTCTTGTCATCCCTATATGTATTGACTAAGCCCTACTGACCATGGCCCTCACCCCTGACCCCTCCAACATCCAGGTCCTGACCTGTACCTATCTCCCTTAAGTATCTCCTCCCCTACCTGTGTGTGTGTGAGGCTCTGACTGTGCCCTGACTGTGTGAGAGCCCAAACCAACACCTGTGTCGCGACACTGAGCCTGTGTTGACAGAGAGCACAGGGTTCTTACTTGAGTGGAAAAAGTGCTGACAGGGACTTCCTCCTCTCAGATTTACACACCCATCCACCTGACCTGAGAGCTGTTCCCAGGTCCTGTTGCACCCTCCCCAGGAAGCTAGACCCAGCTCATCGACCCCTTACCACCCACCTTACCCTCCTAGCCTGTGGCTGGTCAGCTGGCAGCCCTCCAGAGGCATATGAGAGGAGGGGAAACTGGCACACTTTAGTAAGGTCTTAAAACACATAGAAGAGGGAAAGACAGAGATATAGGTCATTTAAAGTAAATGGAACAAGGCCAATATTGGGTGTTAGTGGACTAATAACATCAATGCCACCACCATAACCCACTATAAACGGATAGACACGGGCACACACATACATCCAAGCACACACTAGCTAACCCCTAACCCCCATGTACACAGGTTGAGGAAAGCTGAAGATAAAGGAGACTAGAGACAGAATTATCCCGCCTATTGATTTTAGCTGTTGGGTATTACAGAGGAAACAGCGGGTTTATCGGGCCAGGATCCCCCTGCACTTTCACTAACTAAGCGAGTATTTTCAGGGCTTTTATCAGACAAGGAGCCTAGTACTGACTCCCTCAGCCTCCCCCTACACCCAGCGAGAGACGGAGAGAGAGGGTGGCCAGGACACCCTCCACCATTACCTGCCCACAGACTCCATTTTGACATGGCTCTTATAGGACCTCTATCACTAAACCATTCACACCACACTCCATCCTCACTGCACTAACAGAAGGAATCTGTGCAGGCGTGATGGGCACTTGAGACCGTCACTCTGAGCCTCTTCCTCGCCCTTTTCCTGCTCTTCCTTCATGCCAGGTTCCATCCCTCTCTTTATTTGTTGGTTGCCTGCTGATGGACACCGTTGGCCTTTTAAGCCAGTGGGTCTCTATATCAGCTCTCTCTCTCTCTCAGGTTTAATATCATTCTACTGGCTGACGTACAGTGGGGAGAACAAGTATTTGATACACTGCCGATTTTGCAGGTTTTCCTACTTACAAAGCATGTAGAGGTCTGTAATTTTTATCATAGGTACACTTCAACTGTGAGAGACGGAATCTAAAAAAATCCAGAAAATCACATTGTATGATTTTTAAGTAATTAATTTGCATTTTATTGCATGACATAAGTATTTGATACATCAGAAAAGCAGAACTTAATATTTGGTACAGAAACCTTTGTTTGCAATTACAGAGATCCTACGTTTCCTGTAGGTCTTGACCAGGTTTGCACACACATGCAGCAGGGATTTTGGCCCACTCCCTCCATACAGACCTTCTCCAGATCCTTCAGGGTTTCGGGGCTGTCGCTGGGCAATACGGACATTCAGCTCCCTCCAAAGATTTTCTATTGGGTTCAGGTCTGAGACTGGCTAAGCACTCCAGGACCTTGAGATGCTTCTTACGGAGCCACTCCTTAGTTGCCCTGGCTGTGTGTTTGGGTCGTTGTCATGCTGGAAGACCCAGCCACGACCCATCTTCAATGCTCTTACTGAGGGAAGGAGGTTGTTGGCCAAGATCTCGCGATACATGGCCCCATCCATCCTCCCCCTCAATACGGTGCAGTCGTCCTGTCCCCTTTGCAGAAAAAACATCCCCAAAGAATGATGTTTCAACCTCCATGCTTCACGGTTGGGATGGTGTTCTTGGGGTTGTACTCATCCTTCTTGGTTCCTCCAAACACGGCGAGTGGAGTTTAGACCAAAAAGCTCTATTTTTGTCTCATCAGACCACATGACCTTCTCCCATTCCTCCCTCTGGATCATCCAGATGGTCATTGGCAAACTTCAGACGGGCCTGGACATGCACTGGCTAGAGCGGGGGGGACCTTGCGTGCACTGCAGGATTTTAATCCATGACAGCGTAGTGTGTTACTAATGGTTTTCTCCCTGAGACTGTGGTCCCAGCTCTCTTCAGGTCATTGACCAGGTCCCGCCGTGTAGTTCTGGGCTGATCCCTCACCTTCCTCATGATCATTGATGCCCCACGAGGTGAGATCTTGCATGGAGCCCCAGACCGAGGGTGATTGACCGTCATCTTGAACTTCTTCCATTTTCTAATAATTGCTCCAACAGTTGTTGCCTTCTCACCAAGCTGCTTGCCTATTGTCCTGTAGCCCATCCCAGCCTTGTGCAGGTCTACAATTTTATCCCTGATGTCCTTACACAGCTCTCTGGTCTTGGCCATTGTGGAGAGGTTGGAGTCTGTTTGATTGAGTGTGTGGACAGGTGTCTTTTATACAGGTAATCGAGTTCAAACAGGTGCAGTTAATACAGGTAATAAGTGGAGAACAGGAGGGCTTCTTAAAGAAAAACTAACAGGTCTGTGAGGCGGAATTCTTACTGGTTGGTAGGTGATCAAATACTTATGTCATGCAATAAATGCAAATTAATTACTTAAAAATCATACAATGTGATTTTCTGGATTTTTGTTTTAGATTCCGTCTCTCACAGTTGAAGTGTACCCATGATAAAAAATTACAGACCTCTACATGCTTTGTAAGTAGGAAAACCTGCAAAATCGGCAGTGTATCAAATACTTGTTCTCCCCACTGTATATGAAGCCCATCGTCAGAGAGATAATGGTAGCGCTCTAATCCCAGAGAGGAGGCTCATACTGGAACTAATCACAGAGAAAAATGTATGTTTTAATGAATGAAAAAAATATCTGTAAAGCTTGATACACGTCTCCTTAGTGAACGTGTCTTATCTGTGATACCTGCTCTGAAAACTCACACTCCTCCTTTCTCTTTCTGGGGTCAAAAAAGGACTAGAGCGCTCTCATTCTTTCCCTAGATGAAATTATACCTAGGGAGACATTTTGAATGTATACCCATTTCCCAATATTAATAATGAAGGCAGGTAGAGACAGAGAACATTTCCCTCAGCAATTACTGTAAAAATCTATAATCTAATCAATGTGCAATCCAAAGGATTGTCTTAATACATATAAAATATAGACCACACACAGCATGTGTATGTGAGGGCTGGTACCGTGTATGAATGTGCATGAATTTACTGTGGCGTAAAATGACCTCACCAAGATGAGATTATTATTGAAGAAATAAAGCCTGGTTTAATGATTTACATATTTCATCTAAGACAGGAAATGGGTGTTTTAGAGAGGGAATTTGGAAAGAGAGGCAACGACTGCTAACCAGAAAAACATTGATTGTGTTTCTTTAAGTATTTTTCTAACTTCAGAAAACACTGGCAGTGAAATCTACATCCATTATTCAAATCAAATCAAATTGTATTTGCCACATGCGCCGAATACATCACGTGTAGACCTTACAGTGAAATGCTTACTTACAAGCCCTTAACCAACAATGCAAAATAAGTGTGAAGTAAAAAATAGATAAGTAAAAAGTAAAAATAACAAATAACTAAAGAGCAGCAGTAAAATAAAATAACAGTAGGGAGGCTATATGCAGGCTGTACCGGTACAGAGTCAATGTGCGGGTGCACAGGTTAGTCGAGGTGTGGGTAGAGTTAAAGTGACTCATTTTCCAGCATAAAGATACCCTGGTGTCTACAGTCATGGAAGGAGGGAGGAGGAATGGTGAGATGAATGTGCCACGGAAGGAGATCGAGAGAGAGAGAGACTTGAACTTGGTTCAATTGGCTGCGGGAGGGAGGGAGGAGCATCAGAGGGGAGTCTGCAGCCTGATTGTTTGTCCCCAGCTCTGGCACCCTCTGAGGGGGCTGTGCTCTTTTCCTGACTCCCTGACTCCCTGTCTCCCAGTCAGCCCTGTAATTTGCTTGGGGCAGAGATAAATCTTATCTCAGAGACCTGATTAAGTTTTTAATTTACACTCCAATCAATAGCCCAGGTCTATTGGCAATGTGTCTAAAACTCTATTTACCAAAGGATTCCCTGCTATCAATTGATCAAGGACCCGGCAGCCATAAATTATAGGCACGTGTGTGTGTAAGAGAGAGAGAAAGATAGAGTGAGAGAGCCAGTGTGTGCCTAAAGGATTATTTTAGGCTAGAAAAGAGATATGAGGGGCATTTCACTGCAGACATAGTCAGTACATCCTAGTGAACATGGACATATGACCTGGATATTCTCACACATTTTCAAAGCAACTGCTCAATCGGTTTTTACAGTATTTCTAGTGGCAGCTGAAAAGCCAACTGTTGGCCCTGTTCAGTTCAGCCAAATGTGTACAGTGCTCTCCATTGGCAAGTCTGGGACTGGAATCCTATTGAACAGTGACATTAAAGCAAAAAACGCCCACTAACTAACTCCCACACAACTTTCCTAAGATTGGCACCCAGAGCGCCCCAGCTAAAGGTCTGGACTAACGAGACCTCCCACTTCCGGTCCATTCTGCTTAAGTGCCATTATCTGTTTACAGTCCCTGCTTTCCCAACGGAACTGTTAAAGAGAAATCTGCTGGAGTCAGGGCTCCCTGCGCTGTGAATTCCTAAACGCAGTTCCTACGCCATGCTCCATGGCATTCCGCCTGGGAAACAGAGGGAAGGATTGTTCAGGCACCAGTTAGCACCACCATGACATCCAGGAACGCCAGTCGGCTATTTTCAGCAGTTCAGATGTTTGTTTAGAATTAAAGAGGGGGTTATCCATGCAGAACTGTAAAGATCTCATTAATCTAAACAGGGAAGAGCTCCACCTGATTTCTGACCCCACCCTCACATAGGACTGGGAGAGAGACTGCGGTTAGAGATGCTCCTCTCTTCTTGAAAAGCGCTATATAAGTCCCATGTATTATTATTATTATTATTAGAGGCAGTAGCCTCTTTTAGCTCCTCTGTTCCCTGTGGTCCCTGTGAAAGGGTACAGACACAGAGCAGGCTGAGGCTCTCTCTCTCTGTTCCCATGAAAAGGAAGTGGGGGGGGGGGAGGAGGTCAGGCAGGCAGGCAGCGTTATCACCGTGGAGAAAGTGTCGTCTTGGCGGTTCTGCTCTGACCCTGCTGACTCGCCGATTCCTTAACATGAGATCATTTTGGACAGCTGACCTCAATATCACTGCACTCCTAGGACGAAAGGGATCCAATGGGTCTTCTTCTTCTTCCCCCCACTCTATACAGCCTACTACTGACAGAGCACTGCACTACCAACCAGCACAGGCATTTAGCTGCTATGGCCAGAAATACCCTTTTATTCACACACCTCCATTTAGAGGAATTAGAGGAACTAACTGTGGTAAAGTAAATAAGTTATTTTCCTTCTCCTTCCTTCATCCACAGAGACATAAATAAATAAGAGGTAACACAAGCTGGGCTTTATAGACACTGTCTGTTCACAACGTTTATCCTCAAAAGATCACATTTCACTATGCTACCCTCCACCAAATTCCCTCTCTTAGACAGGACATCATGGCGTGTTCATCTAATCACCCTAACTGCAAATACTCACATAAATACCATTGTTTTCCCATCAAACGTTTCAGACGCTGACCTACAAAAATAAAAAAGGTTGAAAGATAATGCGGTGATAAATGTTTAGGAGGAATGTTAAGTGCTACTTAGTCATTAGGAGAGAAGTTCTCTGACTGGGCCCAGCATAAACATCGTCAGAATTACATGTAATTACAGCTGAACTTCCACTTGCAGTATGAATCAACTCACAGCTGGCTGTCTGCCAGCGAGATTATGTGCCATGCTCTTCTCAACGTCAATACCTGGGGGGTGGGGGCAGGAGGGACACTGGGCTAGCATTGGAGACATATCAGGACTAAAAACCACAACACTGGAGTCATGGGGTGGGGGCACTAAAAAAGGTAATCACATATCCAATTGAAAGGTGTGCTCTCTGAAACAAATAGCTTTGGGTCACGCTCTGTGCTGGACCATACCAGAGTCCATGAGAGCTTGTCCTTCCTGAGAATCACCCATGGGTCTGTGCAATCCGCCATCCTCCCTCTCCGTCTCTATCTCTCTCTCAGTCCCAGCTCCTCCTCGCTAGCTAGCTAATGTCTCGGTCTGATTCGATTTAGGCAATTAGGCAGTAATCTATAGACCCTGGGAGTGATGGAAACATTTCCCCACTGTCCTCCTCGTCTTTCTCCCAGCTGCTATAATTAGCCAACTTTTGTTTCTCATTAAACATCAGAGTGTTATTTACATACCCAGATCCAATTTGGCTGCGTCGAGCCCATTCCTTTCCAAACCACCTAGAAAACCCTGCACCATGTCTGTAAACAAAGGGATGAGAGTCTACTAACCTAGTTACTTATTTACATGGGAAATTATACAATCATGTGCTGCAGAAAACCATATGGAAGATGCGCCATAGACATCTAGCTACTAAAACTATCCAGAGTGGCGTCCATGTTGACTCTTCATGATTACAGTATATAACAAAGTGTGATGCTGCTGTTGTTGTGAATGTGAGAGCTCTGGAGGCCTGTCAGGGCATGTGATCTGATCCTAAAATGGATGACATTCCTCAGGTCCCTGGTGTGAATGAGCACTGATAGGGGCTGAGGACAGTCTAGTCTGGGCTGGATACAGAAGAGAGTAGAGCACATACACCATTTATTCAAAGTCCCCAATTGTTTTGTAAGGAGCAAGCAAAGTCCCCGTGGCTTCTGAACACCACAAGACTGACTTCTGAAGGAATTAACATGCACAAGGAGAGATCTGGGCGACTAGCTCATTTGAAAAATCCCTTTTGAGAAATGTAAGATCTAAATTAAATGCACTTTGTAATTCACATTCGAACAACAATCAAAAGACACATCTGATATAAAGGGAAATGAATAAAATGGAAATGGGCCTTCTTAAGTACTGTGAGTACTAACACATTCATTACTTGTTTTGTCCTCTCTGCTTTAAACTAGCCATGGTCATTAGGCACCATCTTGACTATTGGGGGAGAGCTTTGTTTGAAGGCTATTTGTCTGTTTCTGTCCACTAGCAGGCCTGTTACGTGTCAGAGGGGAAGAGAGGGGCTGAGAGAAGGGGCTGTTCCATGGAGTTCTCTTTAGAGCCAGGCAGGTTGGTTGCAGTTAAGGCCTCCACCTCGCGCTCTGCAACTTTTCTGTTGATATGCAAAGCAGTGGGGATCATTTGGGTCCCCATGGTAACAGTGGCTCTGCTTTGCACAAATGTAATGATTAATCGTGGCTTTGATAAAAATGGCCAGAATATCTCCAACATGAACGATGTGTTGGTGTGTGTCCTCACCACAACACCTCCCACTATCAAAATGGGGAGGTTGAAATGAAACATAACCTTTCATAACAAAGCCTAGCTAGTAGTGGAGTGGTAACACATACACACCTCCCTGGACACAGCTGCAGATATTGCATTAAACCCTCACCACATTTCAAATGATTTCAATCAGGCTGCAGGGTCCATATCAGTTAACCTCCCATGCTGTCTGTCTGTCTATCCACGGAAAGCCCCATAATCTCTACTCACTTCCCTTCTTTCTTTCCTTTGATTATGCTGGGATTCAACGACAGACAGTGTTTGTATTTTGAATGAATTCCTTCCAAATTATCACTGTAATTTCACACCCTCTATCTCGTGAGGCTCATTACTAGACGCTGCATTTGCATATGCCTCCAATCTGGGAGCTCCGCCTCCTGCATGGGCCTGTAACTCCAAAGCTCAGCTCCTGGCCATTAGAGAGGCTGTGGGTTCTAGACATTATCCATACCTGTCTGTGACCCACAGAGAGTCTCCTCAGACAGAGCAGGGCCAGGGTCTGACAGGTCCCATATCACAGACCTATCAAAGCTATAGAGAGGACATGGATGAAGAGGGGAGGTAGAAATCTAATATATTTCCCTGTCTGTCCATGGCATGGTGAGTTGGAGTGCATATGCAGGAATTGGCCAGGGACTGGGACTGACTGGGGAGAAGTGTAATTCAATCAGCAGCGCTGCTACGCGAGATTCACTTTGTCAGTTGTGCTTTACCAGTAATTCATCTTTTTGAAAACGGAGACAATCCAAACAATCATTTCTTTCAACTCATACCTGGCAAAGGGCGGGTGAAAATCTAATAACAAGGATTGATAGTCTAACACCCCCACCCCCCATCGCATCTCACCCTATCAAATAAAAGTTTGCCCTGCCTGATGTACAGACTAGGGTCTGTCCATTATGTGACGTCCAACAGTGGGACACAGAGGATAAATCCTGCAATTCGCCATTAGCTATATGGACAGAGAGCTTACAATCTGTACACTTAAACAGATTGCCTCAACACACACACACTGTTACTGAGTGAGTGGAATGTGTGTGGGTAAACAGTGTGTGTGGTGGTGGTGGTGGTGGTGGTGGTGGGGGGGGGTCCAGATGGGCAGGCGGGGAGCCCTGTCCTAGTAAAGGGTTGTTCCTCCCAGGGCCTAACTGCACCCCTCCTCAGCACCATTCTGCCTCCTCTGTGAGTAGCAGAACTAGGCTACATAGGACTGGACTGGGCAGCAGAGGGTTAACCGCCCTGCACCGCCCAGTCACAGGCGTCAAGTGAAACAATAAAATAATGGCAGCGAGTGAGCGGCTCAAAGGGCCGGGGTGGAGGGCCCTCGGCACAGGCTCCTGCAGATGTTGCCGGGCCCGGCAGGTCACACACACATTAGCATTCCTGATGAGGAGCCTGGATTAGGGAGCTGAATGCCTTTCTCAACCCTCTCTGTCAGAGCCTGAACACACCGGAGAGAGCCAGGGCCAAGGAGAGAATGCACAGACAGGCCAGGAGAAAGGGGGGTAGACAGAGAGGAAGAAAAGCACCTTCAGAGGGAGTTAAGGATAGACTAGTTGAGAGAAGGAGCAGATAGGTTGTTGACGGCTGGGGGAGAGGTGCAGAGAAAGGCCTCAAATGACTAAAACAGCAAATGGTGGCATTAAATGGACAATACAGAGAAGCATGTGAGAATGTAATGGTTTTGGTATGTGTGAGAGGGTATTTAGCCTTATAATGAAAGCGTCTTCCAAGTCTATTTTGTATTGGTGGCCGTGTGAGTGAATGAGCATAGACAAAGGCTTTCTTGTGTGTGTGTGTGTAGAGACAAAAGGCTTTCTGAATGTGTGTGTCAGCCGTCCTCTCTTTTCCCAGGCCAGAGGTCCGGAGAGGCCTCATATTTCTAGCTGCTGTCATCTGGGGTGAGAGGAGAGACAGCGAGGAGCAGCTGCTTTCTACGAGAGCCCTGGCTCCCTCACACGCCTTCTGATCCAGCCTGCCTTGGCCAAGCCCAATGGTCTCCCCCCTGTGTGTGTGTGTGTGTGTGTGTGTGTGTGTGTTGTTGTGCTGTGCTGTGTGTGTGTGTGTGTGTGTGTGTGTCCATGGTGTGGCGTGAGAGGGCCACAGGTGGTGGCTACCCACCAACATGGTGGCGAAACCCAAGTGGCAGAACTGGGGAAAAAGCGACACCAAAGTCTGATCTCTCTCTCTCTCTACCTCCCTCTTTCTTTGTCTTAGCGCAAGACAAATTATTCCCCAGGAATCACAGACAGGCCGGTCTGAAATGGCTGTTTATTCAGCAGAGATGTCCAAGAATGTGGTGAGAATAGACACACTCCTCACACACACACACAATAGTTATTCTATTCGGAATAACAAAAGAGGCACCACTGTAATTGGTTTTTAATTGCAGGAGAAACGGCTGCAGAGGGATGACTTACATCTGCACAGCAGAGAGAACAGAAAACAACAGCAGTGAGAACTACAGCTCATCCAGCTGCTCTCAACTTTGTGGAGGTCAACCTTTGTCTTCAGTACAGGGGGATCTGGCCAGGGCTCAAACTCCAC